>NC_063197.1:18113455-18413455 GCF_017589495.1 Alosa alosa | reverse complement strand
GAGCAGGATAGATGAGCCCAGATAGCATCTGGTTCCAAAACCCAGATAGTGCCATCTGGTTCTGTAACCCAGATAGTGTCGCCTGGTTCTGTAACCCAGATTGTGCCGTCTAGATTGTGCCGTCTGGTTCTGTAACCCAGATTGTGCCGTCTGGTTCTGTAACCCAGGTAGTGCTGTCTGGTTCCGGCACCCAGATATTGCCGTCTGGTTCCGAAACCCAGATATTGCCGTCTGGTTCTGAAACCCAGGTAGTACCATCTGGTTCTGAAACCCAGTGCATCACATCAAATCACTAAGCACAGTATGGCCACGTCCGATTTCAACTAGTGTTTAAACACCTCTGCATGACATAAACTGGGTCCCCAGCGAATGTGTCAACACCAAAGCCAGCCCCCCTCTTTCATGAAACATGCCAACACACAGAGGCCATTGTTACAAGCTCCCGAGTTTTTGCAGTGGAAACGTTTCCAAGCGTTTGGGAAATAATCTTTCAGTGGTGGGCAAAGGGGAGTAGGGGTGTGTGTGTGTGTGTGTGTGTGTGTGTGTGTGTGTGTGCAAAGGGAAAGTTCTGAATGAACTTAATGTGTTAAAGTAAGAGACCACAGCAGACCTCTATATGCAAGTTTTCTTAAAATGGAAAAGGCTATGAGGCCATACTAAAAGTGTGTGTTAAAATGCAGCATTGTCGTGTATGTGCATGTGTGTGCTGCTGGAGTCTGGTAAATTCGGCTTGAGGTGTGTTTTTACAAGTTTTACATGTCAAGATGAGGAATCAGGTGAGCTGCCTAAATTGAGTGTGAGCATGCAATCCTGGATGGGGGTTACAGTGGAAGTGTTCGTCTTTCAGTTCCCCCCCCCGTTTCAGTGTCCTCCTTTTCCCATACCTCCCCCTCTCTTGCTTTTTCCCCACACCCTCTCTCTGTCTCCCTCTTCCCTTCCCGGGACTCTTTCTTCATACTTTTTACTGGGAGAAATCTTTACTTTTTTTTTTCTCATACAAACGGTCATATCCCCCTCAGCTTTGTCTCAGTCTGTCGGGATCCCTTCTTCTCCCTCCCTCCCCCCCTCTCTCTCTTATCCTCATAGTGAGTGGCGAGTGCCTTGTTTGCTGACCTGGCTCTGACCCCTGCACACACTTCAGTGTGCCTCCACATGTGTATCCAATAGTGAGCCACCTCTCTAAATTGCCCCAAATGTCGACGTTGGACAACACTCCACTCTCGGTTCTGTGGCCGTCCAGCGAGCTTGGGACGATGACGGCGGCCTTGAGCATGCTGGAATGCGCCTGTGGAGACAACAAACACCAGCTTTGTTCACAGGCCCATATCAGGAGGATATTTGTCCAGTTGACTTCTCTCTCTCTCTCACTCACACACACACACACTCTCTCGTCCTTTTGTCTCTCCATGTCTCTCGACCAATTGCTGTATAACGCACAGTAATCTTAATTTCCCCCAAAATTGCACCCTGTAATGTGTTCACACTGCCTGTGAGGCCGATAAATGCCTTCATTTGGAAACAGACCCTTATTTCTTCCTCTTAATTCTCTTAACTTTGAAATACTCCTAATTATTCCATAATTATTAACCTTAGGCACATGTCGTTTTATTACATCGTTGAGGTGTTGTAATGTCTGCAGGGGTTTAAATGTGGTTAAATTGTGGGTCATTTTACGGGTCAAAAGAAAAAACTCCATGCACAGCAATGCAATTATTCCTTCTTATCACCCTAAATTCTGTTTCATTGTATGAATCACTTTTTCACTCTTCATCCTTTCTAACAGGCTGTTTCCTTAGCACCCCTCTCTTCCTCTCTTCCTCCTTGATAATCTAACTCTCCTTTCTCTCTCTGTTGATAGTTGGTCTTTGACAGGCATTGTGACACTGAACTGATGTATGAATGGAGTATGACAAATGGAACCTTACACAAGGCATGACCATATATACAGTATATTTGCATCCTTCATTGCATCATACCAATGCTTCAGCACTCCAAAGTGCATGGCATGATGACAGATGGTGTCAGTGGAGGACAGAGAAAATAGATTCAAGCTGGTGTTAGTTAATAGGCCCCTTCTGAAGGAAAATGGGGAGGGGGGTGCTAGTGTTGCCATGTGTTCTGCTGTGACACTGGTCCAGATCGAAATAGAACAGATGGAAAATTTGCTGGTGCCATGGTAGATGTCCCTGCCAGCACAACTTGAGGCACAAGAAGAGCAGAGTCCAAGGGGGAGCAGCGATCAGATCTTCGCTGAACACCATGCCACATTGGTTAAGCAGCACTACAAATACCTTTATTGTTGTCTTAATAATCCCTATGTATGGCCGTGTGTATGCTCTGTGTATGCTATCTTGATGTCATGGTTGAGCGACCACTCATTGCCCTGTTTTTCCAAAGGCTGAAGACTAAATGGAGGGCTGAGTTGATCCCATCTTAACGCGACTGCCTGAAACATGAGCTCGCAGCCTCCCTCCAAAGACTCTCACTTGAATGACTGCACTAAGCACACTGTTCCATTGTTAGAGGAAGATTAAAGTTAGACTAATCTCCTGGTATGCTCCTTTACAATTCTGACACCCACAGAAATGTTTGTTATGTAAGGACAATAGTTTGCAGCATAACATTTTGTCACATAAAATGGCATGCATCTACTTTCATTGTGCATGTTTCTATTAAGTTGCCTGAAATTGTGGCAATGTATCTGTAATATACAGTGTGCCAGACCATTAAGTCTTTAGCCAGTTTAACTAGCTTGTTAATTTACTATTTAGGAGTATGTGAGGATATGTGAGCTTACTTTACTTGAGTAAAGGTTTTCCAGCAGCTACCTTAATCACAAAGGTGAATAAATGAAGCATGTAAGTATTTGAGATGTGCTTTACTGTAATGAGAGAAAGGGCTTGAGACTTACATATTCCAGTATAATGTAGTCAAACGGAGACATACACCTTAATGAACAATCTTCCTTTGCTCAGGAAGTGAGTGAATGAGAGAGAGAGAGAGAGATGGGAAGTGTTTAACTTGTGAAGAGTGCTCTTATGACCATATCCACCTTGTGTCATGGGTCATCAGTTGTCTGATGGATTTGACCCCTCTGGGCCTGATGCTTAGGTTCCGGCTGTCAGGATCAGTCTGACCAGCCGTGCCTGACCTGACGGGGCCTGCCTCTCGCACGCTGCTTCCCAGGATGGTAGATCCCGGAACCCCGCAAGGCTGAGCAGACAGTCTGTGGGTATTAGATTTCCTCCTGAAGAGATGGGATCTTTACTTTACAGCTTCCTTCCCAGCCTTAGTTTTTTTAGTTTGTCTGGTAGACTGTTAATGTGTCGTAAGTCTACTAGTCTGTAAACAGAAGAGGAAAGCAAAGTACTATATGTGCCCCCCCCCACCACCACCACCACCACCTTCTCCCTCTGCACCCTTAATGTCTCTTTCATCCTATCATTACCCCACATCAAGAGGAATGTTATGGCAAGGCACCAATTGTTGGCATTTGTACCAGATCACTAAGTCGAACATTTCAAAGACACTCTGGGAAAGGGATGACTCAAGCCATTGCAGATGACTTCACAAGGACATCAGAGTAAAAGGAATGGTGAAAATAAACAAAATGTGGGTCTCCACAGAGCAAAGTCACAAATATATTGGCACCATGACCATTCCATAGAAAAAAAGCCCCTGAAGGACCCATGTTGTGACGGAGGACCTGCATGTAGTGACAGGCTTGGGGTTTCACTGGAACAAACACGGCAAGTCAGCGAGAGCTTCTTGTAAACAGGCCTCAGTGATGTTGCATACCCCTCTGCACTCCGCTTAAGAGGAAGAGATTTATTGTTGTGGTTGTCTTGGACTGTTTTTTCTTTGTTTTTTTCCCCCTCTTCATTTGAGACATCTGGTCCCAATTTGTATTTTTTTACGGTGCTGTTGTGAATCACATAGATTAAGGAACAGGCTACCCCCTACTTGCAATAGGCAGGCTTTGTTGATTATCGTCACGTCTGCTAGACTTTAAGATTAAGAAGCTTCAAACTTCATCAGAAGCATGTTATGTAAAACAACACACTATAAATGTCTAAGGTGAGATTCTTAGATGCACATTTATGAGACACTGTCAATACAGTAAATGTGCTGTGTATGTTGTTCCTAGGAATGGTATAAATATATTGGGAATGTGAAAGCTTGGCCAGAAGAGTTCCAGTAGGGCTCTCTGCTAATCATCCTGAAATGAGCCTGTTGAGCGGCCGTGTGAACACGCGCACCGTTTCACGCTGTTTACTCACGCAGTCCAATCAATCTGCCATCGGCATTTGCAGCTGCCTCCGTATCATGTTCAGAGATGTCAGGCATACTGCAGCAGATCAGCTGGAATCACAAGCTATTATAAACAACACCCCAGCTTCTTCTACAGGTACAGGCTGTAATTGTCATGGAGATTTCCATGCTATGAGCATGCCTTCTGGCTTCACTTATTGTACGTGCAAATGCATGACAAATGTAGAGCGTTGAGAGCTCATGTAAAAGAGAAGGAATATGTACCTGACAGTGATGGGGTCTTCAAAATATCCATGAGTCCTGATAAGATCTTCAAATGGCAAAGACAGGAAGAGGTGTGCCAGGGGATGAACAACCAATGTCTTGACTTGGAGTTTGGCGTTGCTTTCCTGGGATCTTTTTTGTCTATTTCAAAATCCTTTTTTATTTAGATAATTAAGGGAGGTTGAGAATTGTGTGTGAGTGTGTGTGTCTGTGTGTGTGTATGTTAATGTTATTCTTTATTCGGTGGTCTTCTCAAACTTATAAAACCACTGTCGGGACACATGAATATTTATAACAATTTACCCCTCCCCTTTTCAGAAAGTCATCTGTTGCTTGTTGCATCTTCATTCTCTCTCTGTCTCTGTCTCTCTTTCTCTCTCTTTCTTATGGGAGACACAGAGCCCCCCTCCTATTTGTTTTCCCTCAAAATACTCTCCCCCACATGGAGAGACACCCAGGCAGGGGGGTTGCATCATGTCTGAGAACCACTCACAAAGAGTGCCGGAGTCCTCTCAAACGCTTTCAGCTGATTTGTGCCTTTGAAGCTTGCGAGTGTATTGTTTTCCAGATTCCCCTCCCCCACCACCCACTTTCAAACAAAAACAAAACTGAGGGTTGGATTAATTCCTGCTGGCCTGAAGCTAATAAGTGATCTCTGCATGTGATCAATAGCAAGACTGCATGCGGAGGAAGATTTGTATCTGTAAGGAAAACAATGCTTCCTCTCTTCCTCTCTTTCGATTCTATCCACTTCAACAGTGATATCAGATCTCACGGAAAATCTCTGGGCTTTTTCCTCCTGGCCTCAACGTTCAAACAATCACTCAGGCTTTTACTTTGAAAAGCAGACACATGGAAAGCCTATCTGCTAACATGGAAACATTCTCCTGCGATTGCCTAGCTCTCTACAGTTCTCTTTTTGGGCGCCATGACATGAACCACAGGGTTTTTTTCAGGTAGATACTGAATTTTGGGGCCTGTAATGTGGTTGCTTCCCTCAGTGGCTTCCACTGACATGTTCATCACATTGTTTTAGGTTGAATGACTGATGTTCACTGGAAGAATGTAATGCTATTCGTCTAGTCATTATCAACTCCAGAAACATTGAGTCTCTAACTGTAGTCAATTGAAGCCATTAAGCATCCAAAGCTTAAACACATTGTGGTGTGAATGTTAATGTGCGGTGTGGCTATACACATTGTAATTAAGAGTTAAATAAAGTCTTTCATGAGGTATTCATCATTCATTTATTCTGCTTGGTGGAGATATGACGTGATGTGAGGTAGGACAACTGACGCCTGTGAACATGTGCAAGCAAACCCAAACTGACCTAGAAAACAGGGTAGTATAACCTTTCAGGAAACGGTAGGTCTGTCGGAAAGAGCAATATGAGTCTCTCACATACAGTAGCCCTTTATGTCTTTGAGGAGACCGCTTGCAGAAACGTTAAATTAATATCTATATATATCCTGTTTTCTTTAGACGGTTGCTAAGTGATGGAGATACAAACAGTGAGAGCCAATAAGGACGTTGATGTCTCCCGGCATCTCTTCATCATGGTGGAATTTTTATGAGCTAAGTGGGTACAGTCAGTATAACAGTCTGCGAGTGGTGTGCTGAGCAAAAGGAGGCATTGCGCTGATAGATGACTGCATTCCAGGGAGCACAGTAGATGGGGAAATGTCAGTGATACTGGGAGGCTCAAAGGTAGCCAATTCCAGTGGCGTCTAGGATTTTGAGGGAATGAGATGGTGCAGAAATATGGTAGAGTCTTTGGATGAGTGCGACATGTGGATGCCATTACAGCTGATGTTGCTTAGCTCAAGGGGCCGAGACGTGTTTAGCATGAAGTCATTTTACCTCAGAAGTGTGATGTAGTAGCCTAATTAAGTGAAGGCATGAGATCACAACTTCTCATGAACTTCTTAACTTTTTTTCTCTCATGAACTTCTTGAACTGTAGAATTAAAAATGATGTCCATAGTGAATAGGTAAGCTTTAAAATGTTGGTCCTTGCCTTATTTCTGTTAGAAATGTGTAAGTAGGCCTACTATATGTGTAGTGGATGAAGAATGTTCTGATGAAGCCAATAACAATAGCTGATACCACATTCTGGTCCACACAGAATGATGCTGTGGTCAGCGTCCTACGTGTGGGCATGTAGCACCACGAAGAGACCTCAAGAGAAACCCTCGAGCATTAGTTACACGTGCACTTTTTAAGCCCCTTAAGAGATGTCGATGGAAAACACACGTCTTTGTCCATATCCTTGTGCTTACCCAGCAAAAAATGTTCTTCAAGTGGAAAATGAGATTTCAAGGTGAGTGTAATTCTTCGGAAATATGTTTCTTTTAAATCTGCTGTGCTAATCAAATTTTCAATGAGAAGCAGCCATCTCCAGTGCTTTGAAGCCCAGTCAAGCCAGAGGTCTGGTAAAAAGAAAGGATGCACAAAAATAGTATGCTATCCCTTCAGTGTGTTCATAAACTGTGTGTCACACAATATAATGACCCAGAATAGAAGTGTGTCAGTGTGTGTGATGCTCCTGGGCCAGGGTTGACCTCACTGGTGCAGGCCTTGAGCCAGGCTGGCTTTGGGACGGGACAGAGCAGAGCAGTGGACCAGACGGCACAGCTGTTATGGGGGGAAAAAGGGAGAAGAAAGAAAAAATGACATCATTTCCTGGTGTCATCTTCCTCAGGGCCCTGGTCAGGAAGACTCCCACCATAACAGTTTTAATCAACAGTTTCTCACTTTTTCCAACCTCCATTTAACCTCATTCTCTATACCCCCCCCCACACACACACACATAGACACACACAGATTCCTACCCCCCAGCTTTCTTTCCTTCTCCATGTGGCTGTCTAGACCTCACTGGTTGCCTGTTTGGTTTTCATTTAGTGGAGTGAATGGCCCCTGCTCCTATGTCTGTATCCTCATTTGACTTTCATTACGGCTCGGTGAGTATTTTCCCTGCTGCTCCCAGGAGGTCTGTGTGTGTGTGTGTGTGTGTGTGTGTGTATGACTGAGAATTCATGTGGGTGTGAGTCACAGCAGGAGTGTGTGTGTGTGCGTGCGTGCGTGTGTGCGCGCGCCTTTCTAAGGGAAATGTCCTTCTGTGCTGACTAAAGCCATGACTGTGCTCAGCTCTTTCCAGACACTAATGGCTCTTCCTCAGCAGTTGAACAGCTAGACTCTTTCATGAACCAGTTTACAAACTCAAATCAAAAGACTTGTGACACACTAGAGCTCCTCCAAAAACATTTACTCAGTTTTTTTTCATCCTCATGAGATGGCACCAATGCTCATGGTATTCCGCCATTGCAACTGATGTTATGACTGAACTATGACGCTATTTCTTATCCATTTCTCCATCGGTACTGGCTACACAACAGATGTGCAGACCAGCGAAGTCCCTATGTGTTTTTAATGACCACTCTCTCTTCCATAGGGATTGGTTTAAGCTTCCATAATGGCAGTCACCTCAAACTTTACCTGACCACCAAAAGGCCCCATTCTTAGTGTGCTCTGACACGTGCAAGTAATGGACAACATTAGCCACTGCCCAAGCTTTATAGAGGGCCAGTAACTGTCCCTTAAGGCTAAAAAGCAGTATTAATGGCAGTTTAAGAAAAAAAGGGCCAACATTGTCTTCCCTGTGGAATGAGTTTGAACTTACAAGAAATAGTTAAATTGTCATCAGCCAGTTAGTCAAAGCACATTTGTGTTATGGCTATTTGCCTGTTATCAAATGACACTAAAGGGCATTTGTATTTTTCCCCACAGCTCTGCAGCCATTTATGTCTGTCATGAATGTTTTTTGAGAAATCTGCTTTCATAGTTAACCTTCCCCTGTTGGCCTGAGGCAGGGAACAGAAGCCAGGTATTATGAAGGGGCCTGTAAGTCTATTTCTCTGGCACAGAACACCGTGTGCATGGTGGCCCCATGAAAGTGGAGCCTCGCTGATCAAGCATTTTGCTTGTCAACTGCTCTGTAATTAAATTTGGCCTTCTGGAATTACTCATGATTCCGGAGCTTGTCCTGAAAACCCACCCTGCCCGTGGCATTCCATCGTTAGGCGTTCGGCTTACATCATCTTTCACCTTTCTAAGTCATGCTGGCCAACCCATTTTTCCTCCAGGCTGTCCAGACAAGGGCAAGGTTTGAGTCAGCTGAAATCGAAACTTCAGAATTAATCTTTTCAAAACAGTCTGTATACCACGGACTAATCTCGGTGATAACTCCCATAAAGAGAGGCAGGGGTGCATGTGCCACTGTTTTGGCAAAAGGCAGCTGCCTGTTATTCACTTAAGCTGCACGCATGATGGTAATGATATTGCCAGAGTTTGTGTCCAGAGCATAGGTCCAGAGCTGTCAAGTAAGGTCATGCCCTCCTGGTTTTTGGAGACTGTGCGTGCGTGAGTGTGTGCATGTGTGCGTGCGCGTGTGTGTGTTTGTGTGTGTGTATGTGGAGAGACTGCTGTTTACTACTTTTTGGGCCCTCATTTTGTCCTGCATAAATGGAGGAAGTAAATGCTGTCAGTTGTTCATGTCAGCTGTTCGGAACTGAATTGTGGGTAAGACATTTTCACTGCAGGCATCATCACTTCAGCTGGGGTCCCCCTAAAGCTGAATGTCAGATGGTGGCAACACATTCCCAGGTTGAATAGACTTTCTCTCTCTCTCTATCTCTCTCACACACACTCTCTCCCTCTTTCTATCTCTCTCTCTCACTCTATCTCACTCTCTCTCTCTCTCTCTCACTTTCTCTCCCACTTTATTCCTCTCTCACTCACTCCTTTCTGCTGCGGGTGGTTTAGAATGACAGCCATGATTCAAGTGCTCCTCTGTGTCCAGGGTGAGTGGATACGGAGTGTCCCCCCCCCCTCCTCCTCTCCACTTCCTGTCACCCTTCAGCACAGCAGGGTAGCTGATGTGATTCTCCCATCTGTCTTCTGCCTCTCTGCACGCGGTCACAGCTTTCACTTGGTGGGAGGCTTAATTCAGGATCATCCTCAACCAACAACACACACACACACACACACACACACACACACACACACTCCCTACACTACAACTACACACATACACTCCCTACTACAACTACACACATACCGACACACACACACGCACACACACATACAACAGCAACAACTACTGTACACACACACACACACACTCCTCACTCACACACACTACTAGTTGCTTTAGTCATTAGTCATGTTATTCATGGCAGAGTGCTTCCACAAAAAGAAATGTGATGTTACTTGGGGCAAGGAGGAATTAGAGGAGCTAAACCACAGGAATGACAATGTTGTTGCTGAGACATGTTACTTAAATATTACTGCTACGAATGTGAGAAATTGTTGTTTTATTTATTTTTCCTGTCAAAGGACAAGCCCTCACCAGTGTAGAAACTGTATATTGGCTGTATTGTGTAACTTGAAGAGCACATAGCTGTTTTAAAGACCTTGTCACACGCCTGTTGTGTGTGTCCAGAGTGATCTATGCAGCTCCGTATTTGTTCCTGTCAACTTATGAACCTGAACCCCCACCCTCCCGTGGCTCACCTTGACTTTTGGTCGATTACTTAAGCGTGGGCCTCTGCCGCTCCAGTCCACTTCAAGCCCTCCCTCTGCTCCAGCAGCACGTTTCCAGATGGCCATTAAGACCGCACCGGTGATTTAAGCTGCACTTCTCTGTAGCCCGATGTCCAAGTCATCCATTACCTCTATTAAACTGTTTCTAGACCAGGCTCCACGGTGTGACATGAGTCAGGTTATGACTATCAGGCACCGTTTGTCTGTGTTGTCCCTGTAAATAGGAGCTACCCACTGGTCCACACGTGATGGAGAGGTTGCGAGGTGTCAGCACAGGTTGCCTTGCGTCACCCGCACGCTTCCACATGAGTAATTAACCTCCCTGATCCCACTGCAGAGAGCTGAAGTTCCAATGTGAAACAGCTGGGGAGTATAAACTCTACTGCATTTCTAGTATAGGCCCTTATTTCCCATACCGTACAGTTCTCATGGATGTGTTTTTTCCTGTCTTTAACAGCTACCGTTTAATACTGCTTATTGTAATACCTGCAAATGTTACGGTCAATTATGTGTAATCACAATCGCTCTGAGGGCTTAGACGGCTGTTGGAGGATGGAACATTGGTATAGCGTAGCATTGTCGCATTTACAAGCATTCCTGTGGTGTGTGTTAACGGAACATTGTAAGGAGGAAAATATCTTTCCAGGCTCTGTCTGGTCGTCTCGACTGAATCATCATGTTACCCAGACGCTAGAGGAAGGGGCCTTTTTTTCTCCCCCCACCATTATTGCCTTGTGCTTTGGGGTTTAGAGTCGACTGCTTGTCAGCAGTGAGTAAAGTTAACTGTATAGCCTCACATGCTTTTCTCTCTGTAATGCACATCAGGCTGTACCTTGAGCAGGCTAAAGGCCAGGTCCACCGCCACTTCCCACTCATCGCCGGGTCGGCACGTGCCTGAGATGTTCTGCTTTGTTACGAGGTCCTCCAGAGCCTGACCAAAGTCGGAAATCGCACAGGGGCAATGTTTGGAGTTCCAGTCTGGATCGCACCTTGTAGACAGACAGTATCAGGAAGGGAGGGTGTGTGTGGGTGCGTGGGTGGGTCTAGGAGGAAGTGGGCCACAAGCCGTGGGATTATGGGATCGTGCGAGCTGCCTGCCTCTGAGTCTGTGCCGACATGTGCTTTAGTCATTGGACTGTTTACCGTCACCATTGCACTTGAAATGCATCTCCTCTCCCAGAAAAGCAGCTCACAGTGAAGATGATATATAGTTCACGTCACGTGTGATGTCACATGAAAGAGGCTTTTGGTTTTGCAATCCATGCGTAGCACTCTGGCTGACTGAAGCACTGGATGCCCCAGCAGCCAATCTGCCATCGCCATTATAAGCAGCAAGTCTGCGATAGTAATCGGACACAGACGTCTTAAGGCCTCGGGTCACTGCGTTGAGGTATTTAAGCAGACAAGTGCCCCTGGTGGTCCTGTTAGTATGGTTAACATTCTCCTCCGATTGAGTGAGATGTCTATTCGCAAAGCCGCTCATCAAGTTTTATTGAGCCCCTCCTGTTTTACAAGGTGAAACTGGGCTATACATTTCCCTCAACCACTGCACTTGACTCCTGAGCAAGTGTGCCTGAGTTAGAAATGAGAGTGAAATTCAGGCTCAGAATGTGAAGTATTTAAAGGGGTCTGAAAATGTACGAGATTTTGACAAGGCTCAGAGAGAGAGAGAGAAAGAGAGTGTAAAAGAAAGAAATAGAGGGAGGGAGATCAGGGGGGCATTCGGAAATGGACCTTTAATGACGAATCTGTCTCAGTGGTCCATTGCATTTTTTGGCTGCCAGATTTTTATCATGAAAGCAGCCCATTCAGTCGAGCTTGCCCCCTCAGACCTGGCAGTGCTTCACAGTCTGCCAGTGACGTCCAACACACCCCTAAATGCTTTTAAATAGCCCTGGCAGCTCCCTGCAACCATTTCACTTTCAGAAAGAGTATATATATATATATATATATTTAAACTTTTACAAGAGCCCCTTTGCATTTCTCAGATATGGGAGGGGGCAGTGGGGATAGGAGTTTCTAAGAAAAGGGTGGACACACACTGTGAAGTCAGATCAGGTGAGGGAACATGCTGGTTGTTTTCTCAAGGTACACCGCGTGTGCGAAGACCTGGTCAACGCCCTTTTTTTCCAGGATTTAATTTGTAGTGAGCGGGGTGGGGCCAAAGGAAAACAGCTGGCTCACTGTTAGATGAACAAAATATTTCTCATCCCCGCTGAAACGGCCCAAACATTCGCCCACCACCTTCCAATTCATGCAGCCTCTGCCGGGTTCGCACGCGCCCTGTTTGGTTTATTCTTTAAATAAAACATGAACTGGTGTGTAAATGGTTCCAAATGTTATGGAGGTGATAAAGTCACCACACTGCTGGCTGTGCACAGGGCCCTCAGCTTACCTTCAAAAGAAGGAGCCGGTTGTTTAAGGCGCCGCAGATGTCTGACTGTAAACCTCCTCCCTGCGCCCTCCGGTGCCAGCCAGGCCACATCCTGACAGATGTACACTCTATGGATATAGACAGGCACAATTCTACTGTACATACTATAACAAACTCTGCTTTCATTCATTCCTGCCTCAAATAATGCGAGCCATTATTTTAACTCACTTAGGTTGACACCAGCCAACAGAACTGTATTAATCCATTTTTTTGTCTTTAGCTTAATTGGTTCCTGGAATGCTCTTCATCCAGCATAAACATATCTGATTGACCATTACCTGCATTGTTTTAGTGTGCCTGTTTACACAGACCCAGTTGGGTGATACACCTAGTGAATGAGCATGTTAAAATGCTGAAAGAGTTATGTGTGTTTCAAAGTTGAATAAAGAGTTGCACTGTTGAGCATAAACAAGATGTTTAGTGTCGGAGTGATCATGGAAGGAGCAGAATATAACAGAAGATGCCATTGCTGATGCTCCAGCGGAAATAAATGTGCTCGCTGAAACAGTCTTCCGTGGCATAGTCCACTGACCAACCAGTAAAGGAAGGTGGGGAGTGGGGTAGGCTATGTGACAGATAGGGAGAGGATGTTTGGAATTGTTGGAGACTTAATCCCTGGGATTTTTGGAGGGGACAAACACTTAGAAACCTTGCACCGTTTGAGCTGGAAACCCCCCCCTGAGATTTGTTGCACCGGAGAGGGACGTTTGAGGAGAGAATGTCCAAATATTTATGAAGCGCTGGCCCTCTCACTGAGGGTCATTGATGGTGTTGTTTGTTCTGCCCGTTCAATTAGTACATAGAGTCCGTAACTTCTCGTCGGATGGGCTCCTTCAGCCGAGCCCAGTGTGTGTCGATAATAGGTTTTCTGTCGGACAAAGTCCCAAAGCATTAACTCAGACCAGGGGCAGAACTAAATCATGCAACACGAGCTGAGCTTTTACTCCTTCCCCTGCTGTGATGAGGGATTGTGCCCTGTGCTATGGCCATGCTTTAAAGAGCTTGGATGTTTGCTTTTCTCTATCCCTGAGGGTTTTGCTATTTTGTTTAGCTCGCCTTGTACAATATGCAGAAGAAAAAAGTGACTTGTCATTATGAGTTTGGCATCTGGTGATAACATCTGGTGGATTTTTTTATTATGCTGAAAGACTTTTTATCGTTTTTTTTTAATTTGATGTGCTTAAATGAGAAGTGAGTTTTCAAATGAAACCTTTGCTTTGCTGGTATTTGGGTGATGCTATTAGAGGGGTGAAAACATGATCCCTTTCTTTTACTGCTGACCCCAATCGATGTGCTGCGTGTAGTGTGAAATTACACAGTCCCTTCACTGGCAGCCCATCAACAAGCCTTAATCAAAATGTGCCTTTGTGCCACACTGCCAATCTCTTAACAGCTTACCCCATACACTGCCAGGCTTTACTGACCTAGGAAACAATTTTCACAAGAGAGATAAAAGGTACAGATGACTATTTGAAATGTTTTAGGGGGTCCATTGAATCTCTAGCTGTGCATGAAAACCATTTCAGTGTCAGCTCATAACCACTAAGAACCAAGCTGAAAGAATGTTGAGTGTAGGGCACATGAGGAAAGGGTTAGCATACAAAATCTCTTCTTACAGACTGTTATATATGTTATAGTTTAGGGGAGTAAAGTATTTGTAAGTACTCTAGTCACATTTTAGGAGTTCCAATGTGGAAGAGCTGGCAGCCCTGGATTTTTTTGAAAATAAACACAATTAGGTTGTATAGACCTTATCTCAGATTACACCTGGAAACTCGAATGTATACTGTAATTGTGATATTATAAGTTGAACGCTCTGCCAACCGTCTTCTACAAGACATAGATCCCTGTATTTACCCCAGAGCATGTAAGCATGCCAGTCTGTCAAGGATGTGTAACGTCAGTATCACTCTCTCCTCTTTACCTCCATTGTTTCTCTTGTTGGTGTTTGGGAGCAGTGGATCGAAGGAAATGACACTCCTGGTTTACTGTTGCGGTCACCAGTTGTTGGTGGCTGAAGGCCTCAATTTCACCCGGTAATGGGTTTAATCTGAAGAGAACAGCCCCATATCTGTTTCCCTCTTCGGCTGCAATGACAACCAAATGTACGGTGCAAACCATGACCAATTGACTGCCATTAGGAAATGTCAACGTTTGGTCTCTGTTATATTTCTACTGGTTTTTGTTTATATATTTATTCATGCAAGGATTTGTTCCTCATAAGAGAAGGCTTTGTTGGCATTGACAATGAACAATAGAGGGAGGACGTTGGAAGTAGTGGAAATTGGAAGCAGACAATGTTTGTCAAAATAGTACATTAAATGGAGGATTGCATTGTTATTGAAATCCGTCTGTGTTCTCATTAAAAGTGCAGTGTATTCCAAATAGGGCTGTCAAAATAACTGATTAATTTCGATTAATTAATTTGAGAAAAAATAACTGATTAAAAAAATTAGTGCAGATTAATTGATTCCATATGACCTTTGACCCCGAGTCGTTCTAGTCAGTAAAAATTAGATTGTAAAATGAAGGAGAGAGAAGAAAACGTGCTGCCTGGATCATTGATTGGAACATTTATCAATGGCCTGATGGTGTTGATAAAAAATAAAGTGTTGAAAATAAAGTCCTCTGCAATGTCTGCAGCAAGGAATTTGCATATCACTGTCATCAACTCTATAGTCGCACATCAATGCAAAGAAATAAGTGTTGACATTGAGGGGAGTGTTAATTCATTTTCATTGTGTCCCCTAGGTTATATCTGTGGCCTGAAATGCCTTGTATGTGAAAAAAAAAACTTCTTCCCGAAGCACATTGAATTTATTTTCTCAGCATATTGGGTCATATCATAGATTATAATGGCAATTATGTGAACAGTGAAAATAATAATAAAAGAGTTTTTGAACTTTAATGTCAATAATGCTGATTATTTAATGATTCATTTGAATTTGAAAAATGTCAAAAATTATATATGCGATTAATTTAGATTAATTAATCACAGAGTATGTAATTAATTAGATTAATGTTTTTAATCGATTGACAGCCCTTATTCCAAACAGACTGTTCAGATCCCTGTAACTCTCCAAGATCAGTTAAGGTGACGTAACTGCTTTTCGTATTTCTCAGACCTTCACATAACCCCTAAGTAGCGAAAGACAAATGACAGTAAAAGTAAAAGTGTTGTGCTGTAATTACAAGCAATCAACATATGGTTTCATCAGTCCCTTGGCTGTTTTTTTCCTGCGACCAATTTAAAATGTTCTGATAGTAAAAAATTACAAGCCTGAAGCCACACACATCCCTGCACCATGTGCTCTTACATCTTAATTACAGAGAGTTAATATTGGCCCACATTATTGACTTTGAAGTGCCATTCTCAAACAGACCGAGAGGGAAAAATTATCTCTGGCTTTTGGGGGCTGTTAGGGGGCCTTTAAGAGGGCTTAGGAAAAGCAACCTGCCACCAGGCTATGGAGAACTGCGGACCATGACTGCATTATAACTGAGAGAGTAATCAAGACAGGGTTGACTCAAAGAAGCTGAATGAAGAGAAGAGACCAATCACAAATATGTGTAAGAATGTTTAGCAGAAGGGTTTTAAGCATTGTGAGATCCATAAACCATGTGGATTTCCTACATCCAATTTGCATGAAACTGAATTAAGTAAATGCATATGTGCAGAACAATAGCCCTCAAAGGCACCCAGCTACACATTGAGTACACATTGACATGTTTCACATACAGAATGGCATGAAGGCAAAAGATGACATCTGGACAGAGTTTAGACAAAACACAGGCTTAACAGTCTCATCTCAATGTTGAATGTCCAATCGTAGAAGGACTTCACCTAATCAGTTGAGGTGATCAATTACTTCCAGATAATATTTCATGTTTACAGTAGTGCTCTTGGCAAATATACAACAAAGACAAGGGACATAATTGCCACCGGTGGTTAGTAGGCCAGATCTTTCCATGACAGGAGTAAAGGAGCAGGGAGGCCTCAGTAGAGGCGCTCGCAGTGGCCTGCAGAGCCTCAGCTCCCCCATTTGTTTTTGTAAGGGGAAGCATGTCAGATCCCAGCGGATTTTGACCTCTGACCCCACCCCGAACGACACCGCTCAGGTATCCCAGGAATCCCAGCTACCGCCAGCTTGAGGAAGAAACAGTGGGGGGCTGGCCGCTGATGAGGTCATCATCAGGCAAGCAAGGTCACAACCCTTATCTGGCACACAACAGGAGAGGGTCACCCTCCCCCACCCCTGCCTGGGTGAGGTCACAGAGCCTAGAGACAAAAAGGTTATTTCATTATCCACATTATCCACAGTACATCACCACCGTCCCCTCTCCACCTCTTTCTCTCTTTCACATGTCATCTTGGAGTGTTGTTGCTACAGAAGAACGACCTCTGCCCTGAATAATTTGATTCATATAAGTGTTTTGTTATTGTGGAGAAAGAACATCTGCTACTTGTGCCTCCCTTGGATCCAGCCCAGTAATTATTCTTGCAAATTTGATTTGCAAGAGCTGGTGTTAGCCTGCTGATGGGAGCATATGTTTGTTCGTGTGTAGTGTGTACTGAGAGGACGTGGAAGTGACCGTTTCAGCCTTAAGTAAATTGGGCAAAGTAGGGGGTTCTTTCTACCCCCTTTGCACCTTGAGTAAGCATTGCTAAGAAGAATGAGGCCTGGTGGAAGGATCTGGACTTCTGGATCAGAGCTGTGTTGGCTTGAATCAGTGTCAGCAGCATTGCCTCGTGAGGGAACTTGGCTGAAAGTGTGTGTCTTTGCTTTCAGTATCCTCAGGCTGCATAAGGAGATGACTGGGATGCTTGGACAGCAATCCCTTTCCCACAGACACAACCTGTGCAGAATTAAAAGTACATAATTAAAAGGTGTCCTGGCTTGAAAGGTCATTGATTCAGAGTATGCTTTCTGTTAAAAACATCATGATTGACAGGAAGACCTGCTCAGTGAGATGCCCGGTGCTGGTTCTCTGTTTTTGTGCTGGGGGATGATTTCAGGGCTCATTCAAGGGGCTTTCCTTTATCCTCAAAAAGTGTGTCCGGCAATGTCTACTGACAAGTCCAGTGACCCGTGCCATATGACCTTCCCCAATGCTGCAACGCTGATTCACCTGTTATTAACATTCATGTTGGCATTATGTGGTTAGATCAGTAATTTGCTTTCATCCATCTGTAGTTCTGTTTGTGAAATAGTTATGTTAAAGGCACCCTTAAAAAGATTTGCTCTCGGAGTCCCCCTACAGTTGAGAAGCACAATAATAAACTAAATATGTGTCTTTTATAACAAAGTATGGACAAAACTCCAATATAATATGGAGGGAATGCTGTCTGTAGAAAAAGATCTCCGAATTCCTGTAGCATAGCAGCTCTTTGTTAAAGAAGCCCTATGGTCTGGTTATTCCTTCGCTGCTAAAATGGTCGAGCAAACACATTGTTCAAGAGACTATCAAATCACATTACAAAAACGAAGTTCACCCAAGGGTAGGCTACTTACAATTTCAACAGCAACAAAGCCAAGTCAGAGTCCGTTTTGCAGTCTTCTTAGAAACTAGATTCTGACTACATTTTCGAGGCGTGATTGGATACTTCCGCTGAGTTACATCTGAGTGTGTTCGGACCGCGACCAGAAAGTTGCATATTCGTTTTTTCCGCGGAGAAGCACTAGGGGGAGACGAACCACGACCCAAAAAGTGTTGTAGAACCATCAGAACGACCTGCATAATTAAGGTCATTTTTGCTAAAATTGTTGCATAGGGCTTCTTTAAGAGTGCCTTTAATCCAGTTATGAATTGGATTGTTATGAATTGGATATGAATGGGATCTACCGCCTCACAAATAGCATCTTAACAGCAAATAAAATTCTACATGTTTTGAGTACCATGCATTCCCAGCATGTAACCATTTAGGCATTATGAATTCATCATTATTCATGCTGAGAACAAACTGAGAATCTCTTAATGAAATGTCTGTTGAGCAACAGGAAGTTAGTAGGCTATGGGGTTATGGTTATGAGATTTGGCAGACACTTTTGTCCAAAGCAACATACAAATACAAAACCGTATAATATTAAATTTAACAAGGAACAATTTCAAATGTTGGTCAGACTACATTAAGGAGAATAGCAATAATAAACCACAATATCAATTCAATAATAGCCTAATGAAATAAACAATGAAATTGAAGGACAATATCAATAATAAACAACAATGTCAAATTAATCAACAGCCTAATGAAAATAGACAATACTATAATTTACAAACCATAGTATGGAGGTTATGATAGAAAAAAGAAAATTAAGCTACACAATAACTCTTTCCTGACATTGCCCCTGCAGTCCCTGAGAAAACGGACCTTGATAGGTATGGTCTCTCTTTCAGCGTTTTTTCTTTCTTTCTTTCTTTCTTTTCTCTCTTTCTTCCTCTTGCTCCTCGTCCCTCTGTTTTGTTCCAGCTCTGTGTCTCCAATAAAAGTAATAGTAGATATTTGTCTGGCACATTCCAAAATTCCATGACCGTGTCAGTCCTTTTTATGGCTCTATTGGCGTCATGATGAATGTGCTCAATTAGTTTGGGCAGCTCTGTAATGAAGACCTTTGTTCGGTCATAGATGGATTGCTGTTCACTGTTCCTCGGTTTGATTTTACAGCATGTCTGTTCAATGATGGTTACTGTCACTCAACATACACAGGTTGTAGTTATAGTATTTGTGTTGGATGTTTTGGACAAGGCCCCCACGGTTTGCCTCCTCAGACCGAGTCCATGTAAGTTCAGGCCAGCGTGCGCAGAAGCGAGTACATTTCTATTCATAAATCAACAGGAAATCAAAGGGGGCGTGGTCCAAGATGAGATACGATTTGTGCCATGTTGAACTCCAGTGCCATGAAATAGGATTAGCGGTGTGTGCTGATGGCTTATGTCAGCGTAGGTGCCAGAGATTCCTGATAGGTGACTTCAAAAGACTCTTAGCAACAAGCCGCTTTGCATGCCACTGATAGATTTGCAACATTTCCCTCTCTGTTTCCTCTCCTCAATGTCCTCTTTTGTTGACTTGTACTAGATTTTTTCACTTTACATGACATGTCATGAACATTTTACCAAGTCATAAGTAATCCTATGCTCATCACTTATAGATACATATTGTTGCATATTAGTATCAACCATAAGCATAAGCATAACCCAGACCCTAATACCCATAACCCTAACCTTAACCCTAAGTGAAGTTCATGAGGAATTGCACTAGGCCTACTAGAAGTGCATTGCATTTACCAATGTTTTATTAAATATATTAGGACACTTAAAGACCTTAATCAACTACACATAAGTCAAGGCCAATTGTTAAAAAAAAAATAGTGTGTTATGTTGTGTGGTGTTATGCTGAGTCATGTGCTATGGGATTTTGAAAAATATCCCCAACTCCCACATAAATGAGTTTTCACCAAGTCATTTTTTTATGATTAACCTCTCGCGTCTCCATGTGATCCATGTCTCCCGCATTGTGGGTGTGTGTGGGGGGTGTCTCCTGGCTCTGCTTCCCTGAGCCGGACTGTTCCTCCATGGGGCCTCATCATGGGATCCCGCCTGTGGCCTGAGCCAAACCAGCAGCCTGCCTGCCAGGCTACTGTCAAAACCCCAGCGCTCCACTCGTCCAAAAATAACAGCCCCCTCCCCCCTCTCTCTTGCCCCCTAGTCTGTTTTCCCCTCAATATGTCTTTCTGTTTATCCCAATATATCTAGGTCTCTAGATCTCATGCATTTTTCACCACATTCTATCCTCTATCCTATCCATAACTCTTTGTGTTACAAACTCTTTTTTATATATTTACTGCTTTGTGTCTGCACACTAAGGACAGAGAATATCAGCCAGGTAAATAACTGCCTTTGATTGGTCGGTCCTCTGAGGTCTTGCATCCTAGGCCCTGAGCAGTGTATCCAGTTGTCTGAAATGCAGGATTAGTGTGGTGATAAACACATAGTCTGATTATGGAGCTTGGCGTGTGCTGCTGCTATGTCTCTGTAGATTTTAAGACACATTTACAAATTTGAAAGAATTCACAAATCATCTTTCCCCCCACCCTGGACCCCTTCCAGTTTGCATTCTGAGCCAAAAAAAGGGAGTCTCTGGAAAAAAGAGACTCATATGTGAGATTGCTGTTTATAGACTTCAGTTCTGCATTCAACACCATAATACCACAACAACTCATCTGCAAACTTGACAAACTGGGACTCAGTACCTACCTCTGCAACTGGCTACTGGACTTCCTCTGTCAGAGGCCTCAAGTAGTACGTGTTAGCAACAATATCTCAAGCAGCATCACACTGAGCACGGGGCCCCCCAAGGCTGCGTGCTCAGTCCACTGCTCTTCACCCTGCTGACGCATGACTGCACTGCAACCTACAGCAACAATCACATAGTGAAATTTGCTGACGACACAACTCTGGTGGCGACGAGACTCAATACAGGTTGGAGGTCGACCTTCTGACCATGTGGTGCAGGGACAACAACCTCCTGCTGAACGTCAGCAAGACCAAGGAGATTGTTGTTGACTTCCGGAGAGGTCACACCCAACACCTGCCACTGACCATCAACGGTGCTGTGGTGGAGAGAGTGAGCAGCACCAAATTCCTGGGGGTGCACATCAGTGAAGACCTCTCCTGGACCACCAACACTGCATCACTGGTGAAGAAAGCTCAGCGCCGCCTCTACTTCCTGCGGAAACTCAGGCGAGCAAGTGCTCCACCAGCCATCATGACCACATTCTACCGAGGCACCATTGAGGGCATCCTCTCCAGCTGTATCGCTGGAAAGCCCTGCAGCGCATAGTGAACACAGCTGGAAGGATTATTGGTGCTTCACTCTCCTCCCTGAACGACCTTTACACCACCCACCTCACCCGCAAGGCGACTACAATTGTGAGTGATGCAAGTCATCCCGCTCACAATTTATTTGATCTACTGCCCTCTGGGGTGCAGATCCTGCTGCGGCTGCGCTCCTGCACCACCAGACTCACCAACAGCTTCATACACCAGGCTGTTAGGATGCTGAAATCTCTCCCCCCTCTCCCCCCTCCACCCTCAGCTACATAACATCCTGGACTTTGGACCCACAATGGCTGCCTTGCACTACTCCACTTGTACACTTGCACACTTTGCAACTTGTTGTTGTTGTCCTGTTGTCCTGAAAACACAACACTTCTGCTGCTCTTACATAACTTGCACCACTATGCCACTTGCTTACTTAGGTCAAACAGAACTACCTCAGCCATTTATTGCCCTGACTTTGCACTATTATATTGACTGTCTATGCACAATTTCAACCCAATTTTGCTGCTCTTATTTCTTCATTGTATGTGCCTTCTTATTTACTCATTTATTGTTTACTTGAATGTTATGTTTGTCTGTGGACTTAATTGGTAAAATATGTCTCGTCTTCACCGTGGGATAGTGAGAAACGTAATTTCGATCTCTTTGTATGTCTGGGTATGTGAAGAAATTGACAATAAAGCAGACTTTGGCTTTGATCTTTTTTTTTATTTTTACACAGATTTAAATTGAAGAAAGTGGTAGCTAAGACCAAAAGTAAAAGGATTTTTCTTCAAGATTTAGTGTGCCTAATTTACACTGAGTTAGAAGATAATTGTTACATTATGTGGGAAAATATAAGTCATAACTATTTAGACAGTTTGTCTATTTTATTTTTGTAGCCCCCCCATTTTTCCTCCCCCAAGAACAGTAGCTCAGAAAGAAAGCAGTAGATGAGAGCCAATCACACATCTGCAGCCGACAAGAATTGACGCACAAATTTGGAGGAATTTTCCTGATGGATTACTCAGTGATGAAGCCTTCGCTTATCTTTGCCATTGGAGGCAGAACTATCACCTAAATCAGAGAGAGGGATCACACATGATGACTGATAAGCCTGAGCTTAATTACTGTCATCAAAGGTCAACTCTTAATCATGGCCGTATTACGCTGACAACAGACATCCATCATATAACAGGAATTCAGTTTTCCCTGCTGAAAATCTTTGATTGCTTAATATCAGGTCCAAGGGCTGAAGTTCTGGCCTGACTATGCCAAGACATTGTTCATTTAAATCTGCCATAAAATTCTGAATATCTAGGATCTAGGATTTTGTTTTCACGAGGTGTTGGCGCCTTTCCACGGGAAAGGATTTGGACGGAGTCGACATGCCTGATGCATTTTTTCAGATGGTTTGTATTATGGTGAACGGTGCGTGTCAATAGATTAAGACATGAAATCAGGGCGCTTTTCCGTGCAGTACAGTAGGCTATGAATCTCCAGAGAGGGCAAGCGCCTGAATAGCATCATTGTGTGGACTGGGAGACAAAACTGCCATCTCGGAGAGTTTAAAAGGCTCTGTTGTGTGCGTGAACAAAGTACAGGGCCACCAACTGTTTAACACTTGAATGAGATGGTGAACCCACGGCTGTTCTATTCACCCCCTTCGTTTCAAGGCCACAATGGTAAAAATCGGATCATGTCCAGCCTAGTCACACACAGTGAGGAACTCTGTGACCCCAATGAAGAGCTCCGAACTTTTAAACCAGTGGAAAGTTTTACTTACAGTATTTCCTTTAATTGGCTCACAAAGCTAATGTAATTTCAAAGGCTGCCTTGTGATGTGACCCTGTCACACTGTGTCCTTGGTTTTTATGTAAGCCAACCAAAATGGAAAGAGTTGATGGTGACCAATGAAAATTGAAGCTGAGAGATTTTCTGGATGCTTCTCTGTGGGATTGTGGGAACAGCAGGACTGGGACATTGAGGGAGGGAGTGTGTGAGATGGTACTGATTCATAAAACATGACTGAAGAGTTTGTGAGTGTGTGTGTGTGTGTGTGTGGGGGTGGGGACCCCGCTTCTGAATTTCTGAGGGTGTGGAGGAATGTGAGGGGAGGGGTGGGGGTGCCCTGTAAAAGCCATGCTATGTTTAGCTCCTCTCTTCTCTCTCTATTTTCTGCCCCCTTTTTCCCCATTCTCGTTCTCTTGTCAAGGAGCCTCACAATGCAACACCAGAAGTGAGCGTGATTTGGGCATGGTGGTTGTGGGAGGGGGGGTGCCTGGGGGCACATGTCTGAAGCAGATTACTAATTTACTCTGATTTTTTTCACAGCGCCTAGCAGAAAGGTCCCCTTCATATGAGTGGAAACCACAGGTGTTTTAAAAGGAGACGTAGGGGTGTGAGGGGCGTCCACACAGGGCCATGTTGTCAGAGGCCACTGGGGGAGGGAGAGCAGGGGTGCAAAGCGCCGTTTTGACAGGAGCATGTTTTTAGTGCGCTTCTCAACTCAGCACGCATCTGACGCAAGCGGCACGGTTTTCCCAGCAGAGGAGACATGCCTCGTATAATTTTTCTATTCCTTTTGAGCAGCTGGGGTGGGGCGGGGTGGTGGGGGTACGGTGATGAGAAAGTGTTTCATTCCCAACTGTGTCTTTTTCTCCCACTGTGATCCTACCATTTTATCCTGCTGTCAAGTAGATCCTTCTAGAATTTTCCGAGATCTCTGGCCGAGGAGCTGACAGGGCTTTTCAGCTGTGCCTCGCCACGGAGTGACTTCCTCACGCCACCCCAGAGTCTCCGCCTGCGGCTCTCCCAGGCACAGGGCTGGAGGGAGGGTAACTGATGGTGATCAAAGCTAGCGGGAATCCCCCGGTTGAAAGGCCGACTGTGCCCATCCCACACCTCACGTTTCCCACACAGAGAACCCCATTCATTCAACGCATGGCAGTCGGTTCTGTCGGCGTACAGTGGCAAGATTATTCCAGCGCCACTTTGCCTTTGCACCCCGTGTCGTCTGGTGTCTTCACAGCTCATAGACGCCTATGAAAGCGGGCTGTGTGTGTGTGTGTGTGTGTTGCCTCCAAAAGCATTCCTCAGACGTTACCTTACTGGATCAACATGTGTGTGGTGAGAGGGTGGGGTGCAAGGGGCACAGCTAAGAGACCCCAGTGTGCCGAGCTGTCATCAGGCCCAGGGGGGAGAGAGGCAAGGCACAGTCAAATATGGGCACGCTGAATGACGACATCGTGGGTATGGTGATGAGTTCCCATCATCCCCTACCCAACCGGAGGGTCAGGAGGTGAGACGCCATCATGCCGCCTGGGCTCTGCAGCTGTTCCCAGGCTTTCTAGCTGTGAGGCATACGTGTGTGTGTGTGTGTGTGTGTGTGTGTGTGTGTGAGTGAGCTATATACATATTATGTGTATTCGCATATTAGCTTGTATGTTTATCACTTATTATAGGGGTGTGTAATGTGTAGTTAGCATGTGTGCATGTGCCTGTAGGCAAGGGACTCGTGAAGTTAAAAGAAGACCCTTTCAAGGCCATGACTGATGACATACACTCTGTAAGTGACAGCTGGCTGAGGTGTCAGCTGATCTGTATGGGGGTGATAATTAGTTTGACATTCTGTGTATCTGAATTGGAAGGACAAGTGATAATGTTTTCACAGGATTATCCGCTTGCTGAAATGTTGTCCGAAAACAAAAATTGGCAGGTATTGTGGTCAGTGCCACAGTCTGGATTGAGTGAGGAAAATGTGTGATGTTGGCAGTGGGTGGGAAAGGTAGAGGTAACTAGGAGGTGAAAATTGAAAAGGGTAAAGTTTTTTTTTTTCAGAATTTTGTAGAACTGAGAAAAATTTTTCTCTGTATCCATGGAGACTATCTGTGTAACTAGTGGAACAAACTTTCTTGCCATGCCATCTGTTTGTGTGTGAACATGTTTGTATGTGCACATGTGTATGTTTGTGTGTGAGTATTTGTCAATTCAGCTCATGCTAAACTCCTCAAGTTTTAGGGAGATCAGCAATCTGCATAAGAGCACTCAGCACTCTGCATTTGCATTTGTACTTACCAAACATATCAAAACTGAGACAGTTTTAGCCAAGTAGCTTTTGTTTATTTACACAGAGGAAAATTGTTACAATTGTAAATTGTAAATATACAGCAATCCCTCCTCTGCTAACATGCTTGGCTCAATCTCAAACATCTTTTTTAATTCTCTTAATGCACTCAATGTGTTCATGACACTGTCTGAAAACTTTAATGCCCAATTTATTTTAACAAAGTAGTGAATATGCAAAACCTGATATCCAACCTTGTTACCCAATTTCATCTGCTATGTAAAGCTTCACCAAAAACGTATCTGCCATTCTTACTGAGTTTTAGATGGAAAATGTAAACTGAAATCTGTTGAGGTGAACACATCACCCTTATCCTAATGCCAGAACTGATGGTGTAAGACCTACTGTTTCACAGCAAGCGGGAAAAGGCCCAAACATACGCCCACCATAAACCGTATTACTTACACTTTGGCTCAAGTAAACTTTCAAAATGAGGCTTGAGGCTTTTTCGAAGAGCTCATACAGTATACCTATCTCGTTGTCACACAGACCACTCAAGCACCCAAGTACAGGGAATGAAATCCAGACAGCAAGTGTGGGCAGCAGCCAGTTTAAATGAGCGCTAATGGGGAAAACAAGCTATGTGTCACAGACTCCTTGAGGTAACACAGGCTTACATACAGGCCACCCTCACCGTTTTTGACAGTTTCAACACTGTTTTTTTTTTTTTTTTTTTTTAGCAGATTTCTCTCTGAAAACGACAATTAACAGAAATGCGTGGACAGCGTTTCCGCGTTTGTTTATCTTAACAGCTTTGGCATTTCCCAGATGTTTAGTCTATTTGTGCTCCGAGGTCTGACGACCATCTCTTGCGTGCTGCGGATAGGAGTTGACATGGTGCGCCACGTTTGTTTTAGTTACAGATGCCTTCACCATAAATAAAGCTCATAAACTAAATATTGGGGCCAGCAACAGTGAAGGTGTTCTTGTGGCCAGTGGTGTCAACCAAGTGTGGTGTTTATAATGCTGAGGTTAAGGCAACAATAAAAAAGGCTCTTGAATTTCCCGTAGAAAAATCATCACTGTGCACAGTAGACTCCATGGTGAGTTTGTATTCTGATTGAGTACAGTCCAAGGTGTCAAAGCAGCTTTATTGATAAATCTGTGTGTATACAGGATTAAGATTTGTTATGATTTGATAATGTTCTGTGCACACAAAAATGGTCAGCGATTCCAAGATATGATGCAATTATGACTGTATCAAAGCCTTGACAGCTTTGAGACAGTGTTTTGCAAGCTCACATATTCCCCTGTGTGGTCTAATGCTATTTCTGGCCTGTTGTTATCTTACAGATGTTTGCACTCAGGGAGGCAACAGAAATGCCAAGAGCTTGAAGGTGTTTAGGAGGCCGTATATCCTTTAGCAAACAAGTAAAAGTGAGGCACCTGTTAAGTGATGAAACAGATGAAATGTTTTGGAACCACGCCACCATCATTTCAACTGTGGTCTGACATGCTTTGCTTGACACATAAATCAGCATGATTGTATGCAAAAGCCATCATTCTGAACCATTTTGTGATCACTGTGCACCATCTTGAGTTACTGGTAGCAACCCCAACATTAGCACTCTAAATATGTGAACTTCTGCTCGTTGGAGTGGAGTTGAATTTGAGTGGAGTTGCTACTCAGAGTTCAGGTGTTGCTTAACCCCCCCACCCCCTCCAATCTGCTGCTTTTTGAGCTTATACAGAGCTGGGAAACCTCTGGCCCCTTAGGTAAACAGTATGACCATGATGGCTGTGCCCAGGCAATTCAACTAATTCAACTCATTAGGCCCATTCCATCAGGGCTCCATTGGGCTACTGTAATCAGCCACTCCAGATGGTCTTCTACTTTCTAAATATGAGGAAACTTATCTTGCTCCAGTGGGATTTCTCTGGGATGCCTGAACCATTCAGCCCACAGACTAAACTGAGTCTCAAGTTTTGAACACAATGGTTTTTATTAAATCAAAACAACTCAAAGCTTAGACAAAGCATTCATTTTATCAAGTCTTCTACTCTGAGAATTACCCATATTATCCCATTGCAGGGCTGCCAACTCTATAGACTTGTAGCCTCTCTCACACCATCAAATTCCATACCAGAACAAAGGCCGTAGCCAATGGCAATATAGTTTTGCTAGAGAGGACAAGTAACAGGATAACTAGGCCCCCAAACACCTGTGAATGGTCTCTAATCTCCTAGAAATGTCAGTCACTCAAGTGAGAGAGATCTCTTGCCAAATCTTCCCTTGGAGGCTGGCACGTCTTCCGTCATTGCCAGCACCCTCCGCTTGCAGCTGAAGCGGCAGCTGAGGAACAGTGTGACCTTGGAGCTCTGTTGTGGAGGAATGTCTGTATGTCTTGCTGTGCATGATATCTGACATCCATTATCAGTCTCGGAGCTTCTATCTCATCCAGTGCCCCTCCGAGACAGACACCTGTGCGCGGCATTAATATCCTGTCAGTGGCCTTGGTAGGCCTCACACCACCCTCTGCTCTGAGGGCTCCAATATGCCTGTCAGTCTTCTGACAATACTGACAGAGACGGTGAAGTTGGGTTAATATTACCTTCAACAAATGCCTGTTAAATCCTCTTTAAAAAGGGCAGAGAAGACTTTTCCTACAGGCAAAGGGGAACAGTGTATTAGTTGTTCACCCTGTTGCCCTAAATCTTCGCTTTCTTGTCAGAGCCCTAGGCTTCTAACTCACACAGGGGACCCTTCCTTTCTCAACCTGGAATACCTTCTGTGTCCTCACCTATGATCTCATACAGTTGCAATGCTGCAGGATATTGAATTCTGAGGGTATATTGAATCAGCAGAAGGTCTTTTTCCATATTAATGTGCCCTTCTGAAGTTGTGCTTTGTGTAGTGAGTGTAGGGCTTAAAACCAGCATAGAGCAAAGCCAGACGTTATCTGAATTCACTCCCTATTCCATGATGGAGATGTTAATTTGTCTGGTCAGTCTTGGCAGGTGGCTAAAAGATATGAACCAGTAGTAGGAAGTCTACTGAGGCAGCCTTTAGAAGCTACAGAGTGAAGCTGTGTGGGCACCTTTTAATGTTTCCTCTCCAGGATCGAGCGGGCGCCATCATTTTCATGTCCAGCACCCATTCTTGAGATGGGCGCCGAGGAAAGTAAATATGCAAATGTTGCGGCTTTGCCTTGGCTCAGGCCGGGCGCCACATCAAAGGTTGTGTTATTTTTGCTTCAAGAGCCACTGGGCAGTCTGACACAGGTCTCTCTGTGGTGCAACTGGCACGAACCACATCGCAAAGGAGGCTACAGGTGCTCACTTCAGACATGCCGAGGGAAGGGAAAACATTTGAAATGTTCATGGCTCTCAGGAACTCGGCTATGATTATCTTCCATGCCTGGAGTCCTTTACAGAAAAGTCATATGAATAAAATGTTTAAGCAGTAGAACAAGAGGGAGTGTGTTTGAACCCACAAATAATATTACTGCTGCTTTATTATTACAACTTAAGCAGGGTTTCATATCAAAATATTCCTGGGGGTCTCTCACTACAGTATGATAATTAATAGCTTTTAAGATCAGATTGTTATGTAATCTAAGAATTAGGCTGCATTTTTCCATCAACACCATGTGTATTCTAAGCTAATTATTTGGACAGTGATAAATATTGTCATTCTTATCACATCACACTCAATTAACGACTTGATGGAAAAGAATCTTCATGTTCCCCCAAGACCTCCTTAAAAAGAAATAGGGATTAGTTTAGGCATTAATGTTATTTATTTATTTTCTGACTGGAGATCGGGAAAGCACAGAAAAATAGATGTCCTTACATGTCCCTTTTGAATCTGCTGATGAAGTCACTCTGTTTTGTGTAACCGTAGAAACCTAACACAGCTGCTCTTAGTGTAGGCTGCTGAAATACAATAATGCTAATTCAACCCTATCCAAATTGAGGTAGCCTAGAGGTAGAAAAAATATAGTGGTAATAATATAGAGGATTATATATTTTGGTAGTTAACTTTTAAATATTTGCTTAAGGATCATTAACCCTCATCAAAATCTGATTAATCTTTAATTAATTACATGGTACTTCCTCTAGAAATAATTTCCTGCATGAGTGGTCGTGAGTGAGTGGTGATTCTCCACTGGTACGCACCACAGAAGGATGGACTCAGTTGATTTTATGAGCTCAGCGCAGTGGGACAGGGCTGTAAATCAATCATCATGACCAAATTAGTCACTGCGCATGCAAAAGTGCCTCCAAGATCAATATATCAAAGTTGAATGTCTTCCTTTATTACTCGAGTGAATCATTTTTCTAACAACAGTCAGCTGCATGGGGGAGTGCGGCTGTGTTGTTTTTATTTGCTCATTCTGGAAAGAACACCAGAATGAAAATGTGAGTGACACCATGCTGATCAGTCTCTGTGGATGTGGACTCATTAACTGTAAACCAAATGTACCTAATGGGTAACCTGAACCTCCACCCGAATATGACGTAGGACGGGGTGGTGAAATATGTTTGTATTGTGTACACAGTTAGTTTTTCAGTGCCAGGGCCCAGGTTGGTCTTGTGTGGTGCTGCATGGGCTGCAGTCTGACTCTTGTCCAGTCAGTGTGCATTCTGTCAGTGGTTATGAGCACAGGGTGCCACAGAGGAGCAGGTGGAGTGGGCAAAAGACGTCTTACCCAGGTGTTCCAGTCCCAGCAACTCTCCCTTTCCCTCTCTTCTTTTTTTCTATATTTTTTCTCTGTGTCTCTCCCTGTTACTCTTTTCCCCTCCGAGACGCCACTACAGTTCCCGGAATTTGACGCGTTTTGAAGAAAACTGAAGAGGTCAGCATTTGGATGGGACACAAAAATGTCCAGTCCCCCCCAACACCACCACCACGGCCCCCAATACACCCCCAACTTAGCCTTTTAGTCCAGTGCCAGTGGAGGGAAAGTGAGAGAGACAGAGACGGAGAGAGAGAGAGAGGCAGAATGAGAGAGACAGAGAGAGGCGGCCTGTGCAGGAATGCAGTCGACGCCAGCTTGCTCTTTGGCCTTTCAGGGGTAACCAAGCATGTCCCTCTCAGCTTTTCATCCTCTACTCCTCTCTACTGGAGATAAAAGAGCCAAACCTTGGCTGTATTACAGAAAAACAGGAAAGGGGGAGAAAGTGAGGGTGTGTGTGTGTGTGTTGTGGGGGTTGGGTTAGGTGCTGGGGTGAGTATGTTTGTTTCAGTACCCTCTAGCCAAGGGGCAGTAATCAGTAGCCAGATGACATCTGGGAAATAAGTGAGAGCTCAGAGCAGACAAAGAGCCTCGTTCTCTCTCAAGGACTCATGCTCTAGCTGTCACAGATGACCTTTACAACACATCAGCCACCCTTAAACATTGGGGACTAACGTCATTATGCATCCGAAGATTTAGTCAAAGGTTAGACGAGGGTTACGGTGCAGAAAAAACAGTTGCAGGTCCCTGGTATTTAGTATTTTGTCTAGGTTAAAAAAGTTTTTGTGATCATTTCTTGCTTTTCAGCCCGCATATAGATAGGCAGGGAGAAGTGTCTGCCTGGAAAGTGAAATCTAAGACATATCTGTCCTGTGCCATATCTTTTGGAATCATGTTTTTTCATCTGATACAGGCGGCCACATGTTATAAGCTTTTGTTATCAGCTAGTTAAAAGTACATTCACATCATGGCAGTGCCTGCATGATATCTTCAAATAAACAAGCCAAAAGAGCTTTCAGCCCTTCGTATTTTTAAGACCCTCTACTTGATAACAATGAGTGGTTACACCCTGGAAAATAAACATCATGAATCCTCATTCAGACTGCTTTTACAGTTCTCCACCTGTTTAAGCTTAGATGATGATACACACATGAGCTTGTCCTTTCCCTCAGCAGCCAGCACATACAAATATGATTCCAAATGGCATCCATCATGTGAAGGTAAACTGTTTTTGTTCAGTTTCACCCAAATAAGGGCTTCTGACATCAACAGCAACCACATGCTGAAGCCTGGTTCAGCTGTTTGTTCCTCATACTGTATGTGCACATTTGTATTCATTTGCACTTTCACCTTTCTGTGTTGATGTGACTTTTTAGTGTTGTTATGTTGCTAGACCAAATGCTTACTTTAGTCAAGCTAAGCAGAATATGTTTGAGGTCAACATACACGTTAGAACATCCCAGCTGCAGGCTTACTGTTTATTCAAAGGATGTTATTCTCATAATGTCTTTCAGAACCCAAAACTAAATAGTAGAAGATATGTTTTCCCTCTTTTTTGCTTTAAAAGGAAAGGTATATCAGTTTCAACACCAAGAAGTGTACAAAGGCAAAGCAGCACAGATGTTCTTTTGTAATGCGCATGAGGGTTAATTAAAATACTCCGCCACTGATTTCATTAGTAACTCAAGAAAGACACAGATGATCAAAAGACTATTTTTGTCTGTGTCACATCATGTCTATCTGTCAATGGTTCTTTAGATTTTACCATCATTGTGCCTCCTCTCCTTTACTGCGCTGAGTTAAGGACTTCCCCTCTGTGTTTATGAGTGACCTTTGTGGTCTCTTCCGTAGTTTAGTGACCTCATTTCTGAAAGCCATCACCAGCACCAGCCGGCCAAGTGACCTCCTCTTTCACCCTGTTGTGTGATTGGCAGTTTTAGGGTCACTGTTCCTGTAAGGGGCAGGACCTGCCTTGTTGGACTCCTTTCCCCCCTGAAGGGACCCTATAGTTGAGAAGAATGCTGTTATTATGACCGCCGCGCAGCGAAGCGGCGGTCATATAGGTTTAGTCAGATTTTTATTTTTATTTATTTATTTTTTTTTTTGTTTTGTTTTTCTTTTTAGCATGTCCAAATTTCCGTCAATGATTCCCGGGACACTGAAAGACCGGGGGGTAGACAAAACTTGGTGGGCATGTAACCCCATATGGATAGCATGGAACCATCGTTTTTCGTTTTGATCTGTAGCCCCCAGCTGGACTGGACCCCGAAGGAGGAGGGTAGGGCAGACACAGTTTTCTGTGAATATCTCGAAAACCGTAGGGTTTAGGAGGACCATTTTTTTTTTGTATGTTGATCTCAAGGGGCCATGTCAACCCATTCCATAACCACTCATTTCATGTATAGCCACCTAGTTAAACACAAAAAAAGTAAAAATGAGGTGTTGTAATTGAAGGTATCTGTGACCTAACATAGTCAAAACTGCACGAAATTGGAATTGTAGGATCATTATGACACCCTCTGTATGCACGCCAAGTTTTGTGGAATTCCGTTCATGGGGGCCACACAATAAATTAATTTATGTTACTATACACCAACTGGCCTGTAGGTGGCCGGAGACAGTTTTCTGTGAATATCTCGATAACCGTGGGGCCTAGGAGGTCCACCTTTTTATGTATGTTGGTCTTAAGGGGGCATGTCAACCCATCCCATTACCACTTATTTCATGTATAGCCACCTAGTTAAAAATTAAAAAGCAAAAATTAGGTGTTTTCATCACAATATCTCTGGCTGACAAGGTCAAAACTGCACGAAATTAAAAGTGTAGGATCATTATGACACCCTCCGAATGCATGCCACGTTTTGTGTACTTTCGTTCATGGGGGGCCTTACAATAAAATAATTTATGTGTACATTTAGTGGACGTACACCAACAAAGGATTCCCGGGACACTGAAAGACCGGGGTACACAAAACTTGGTGGGCATGTACCCCACATGGATAGCATGGAACCGTCATTCTTCGTTTTGATCTGTAGCCCCCCCGGCTGGACTGGACCCCGAAAGGAGGGTAGGGCAGACACAGTTCTCTGTGAATATCTTGAGAACTGTAGGGATGACCGATTTTTTTCCATATGTTTGCCTCCAGGGTCATGTTAACCCATTCCATGTGCACACATGTGCATAAACAGATACACACGCACACACATACATTTACAGTAATCATCATTATGACACATACTCACACAGTAGACATATATGCGCATGCATGCACATGCACAAACACACATCACGCAGGCAAACACACAAGCACGCACATACACACACACACACACACCCACACACATAAACATAAATTTGTACATGCACACATGCACATAATTCAAGAATTTTTCCCGTCATCTACTCCCTGAATTTTTGGTCATTGATACCCGGGACACCGAACCACCGGGGTACATGAAATTTGGTGGGTATGTAGCCCCACTAGACTTTTACGGAAAAATTTAATTTCGTCCCCGGGGACCACCACCAGCGGACATCTAATAAGGATAGGACGATGTTCACATGAAGTGTAATTCCCATTTCTTCTTGAAGCCGAAATAAATCTGAGGATGTTTATCGGACATGCCTGGTTTTTACTGCAGGTACGTTAATCTTGTAATATCAATAAGGACCTAGGTAATGTTACCGTTAGCGTTAGTTGAGTGATGGAGGCATTTGATTGATTGCATTTGTAGAAAACTATAAATGCGGTTATACCAAGCAAATTGATAGCAGCACTGTTTGTATCTTTCGACTGTCATTTATTGCACGTGCTACAAAATCATTCTGTGCAATGGAAGATTTACCAACGTTACACCGGTCTGATACAGTTTTGCCTATACATGCGTGAGACTGAGGCGCCTGTTTATTTTGTTTTAAGTCGTGCATGGTGTGAGAGGGGAATCGATGTGCTTTGATTACAGCTTGGTAGTTGTAGTCTTGTGAAATTAAAAAGCACGTGTGTGTGAAGTATACAAACAATGACACCTTCATTTCATTATGGCTGCTTTAGCAACACACCTTAAGCTACTGTGTAGTGGGTCCCATCTAGAAGTGGCTACTTCATTGGCGCTTTCCTTGACTCATGGAGCTGCTTGAATGTTATTACAATTTTTAAGCCCGCGATATGGCAGTTTAAGTCCGCTTGATACTGTAAAGCGAAGCCATTGGTTTCAAAGGAGATTTTATTTTGTGTAAGCCAGCATAGCCTATTGACAATTTATGTTGTTAATAGGCCTACCTTATAATCCTACCTGTAGCTTAGGGAAGCTAACAGCTTTCTATTAGGATCTAGTTTGTTAGTTACCGTTTTGTCATAACTCCCTGTTGCATTTTTGCATTTAGAATAGCCAGAGCGTGTATATCTCAATCGGAAAATTAAACAATATCGGGTGCCTATGGACTAGGCTGGGTGAACCCAGCCTGATCTGCCCGCTATTTATTTTTTGATTTCTTAAAAGATTGAGCTTGGTCTGATGAAAGCCAGACTAGCCATGGACCTCAGTTACACAATGCAAGGGAACATGAATCAGCCTATATTTCCACTAACAATAACGGACAAAAGCTCTTCAACTTTGGCCCGTTAAAATGTGTATGAACAGTCTAGCGACGCATTTCATCAAGGCCCATTTGGACATGTCAGTTATTTGCACCACTGGTTAGATGTAAAACAGCATTTCGTTTCAGACTAGGCTACTGTTACTTAATTTGTGCATTAACAATAACGTTTCAGACTACTGTTACTTAATTTGTGCATTGCCAATAAAGTATTACATGAACTAAAGATGACTAAAATCTTATGTAGAAGAAGAAACATTCACAAAAAATCCATCCATCCAAAAATGACCTTTGTTTTTGATAGCTGTTGAAAACGGCATGGAACTGACAGAGATGTTTTTGTTTATAAAAACACAAAAAAAATAAATAAATAAATAAATAACATTATGCTGATACCTTTTGCTTTTCCCAAACACAATGTAGCCTACAGGTGTAAGTGACCTTTCATCAATCCAGTTGCAATGGATGAACTGTGATTAACTGCCCTACTTGTGATTGTTTAGAGATTTTAAAGGTTTTATAACAATGCTACATCTTCTTTGGCTATTCTACAATCTATTCACCTTTTCAGCACCAGTAGGCTACTTTCTGTGCAGCCGCACACACACACTCAGGCATGCCAAACAAGCATACACAAAAGTTTCAAGAGTGGGGGATGGAGTAAAATATGGAGACAAATTGAAGTGTGATTTATTTTCGCGGAACGGATGTACAGGACTGAGCGGCGGTCATATTTTGTACCGCTATGCGGTACATCTAGTTAGCATACTAAACTTGCGGCATTGTGCTTGACAAGCGTCGGATTACTTAGTGCAAATGCCTGATCTCTACTCAGTTCACCTTCCTGTGCAGTAAAAATCCATCCATAAGATCAAATCAGAGTGTTGAACTCTGCAGCCGACACATATCCAGAACTTTTGTAATGCAATGCTTTAGTGAGGAGACAGTGCAAGGAATGTGTTTGTGTTGGTGCAGTATTGGGCCAGGGTCTTAAGAGTCAGGACTGCTATTCAGCAAGCAGAACCGGAACCTGCTGCTCGCAGCTGGAGTGCGGGGGTCCGGCTTGCTGGGAGGTTGGGGCCTGGATGTGTGTGTGTGTGTGTGTGTGTGTGTGTGCGGGAGGGGGCGTAGGAATAAGAATAAGATTTTCCCCTAACAGCCGCAGCCCCTCTGGTAGAATGAGGGGATAATCTTCAATTCTCACATTCCCTATCTCCTCTAATCGCAGTGGACATCTTGAATGTCCATGTTGTGTTATTCCAAGGGCACATGTTGCAGCTGGTCTCTGTAATGGAGCAAGTCCAGCAAAAGGGTTGCTTTGTTTGGCAATTGTATGTGTATCAGTAAACTTTCTGATGATGTTCTCTGCTCACTGATTGAATGTAATGAGGTCTTTTGTCAAGGTCATGTGTTTACAGTACTCTCTCTCTCTCTCTCTCTCTCTCTCTCTCTCTCTCTCTCTCTCTCTCTCTCTCTCTCTCTCTCTCTCTCTCTGTAGTTAAAGGATCTGGATAAGGCCGCTTCAGCAGCACACACATACTTCCAGGCCAACCCGGAACATGTGGAGATGGGCCGCAACCTGGAGCAGTACAAGAGCCTGCAGGGAGTGGACTCTAAGCATTTCATTGACAGAGAAGCCCGGCCACATCAGGTATTCACTACCAAAGCAAAACAAAAAAGCTGACTTGTCATTCAAATTCTCTTATGGATAATATCATAGCACACAATGTCATTCATAGAAATGTAATTAAAATGCCCTTCATCCAGGCCTCTGAAATTGAATTTTAAAGTCACTCTGTCCATGCTTGCAGTTATTGGGTGAAGTTATGTGGTCATTATCTTTCCAGGTCAAACAACAGACACCACTTGCTCTGTGGTGTTTAAGCATTAGGCTGCAGTCAGGAATGTCCCAAGGCCACCGGCACCCATTGAAATTCCTATGTGTAGATCAGGTTGTTATGAGAGCAGAAAATGAGGAAAAGGCATCTCTTCCAAAAATAGATTACTTGTACTCATAGTGTCCGCTTCTCAAGCCCTGCAGAAACTGTTTTGTTTGAGATGAAATGTGCCAAAAATTCCATTCCTGTTGTGTTTACAGAAAGCCTTTGCAGAAGGGGTGAAGCTGTACGAGCAGGGCGAGTATGGGAAGGCTATTCCGTTCTTCGAGGAGGCCCTGACACAGTACTTTAAGGCCGACGTGGAGTGCCGAGCGCTCTGTGAGGGCCCTCAGAGGTTCGTGGAGCAGGACCACGTGCTGTACCGCTACAGCCTCTACGAGCTCATCTCAGGTGAGGCACTGAGGGGGCACCCCAGGTGGAATGTGTTTACACAGTTTCTGTTTATTCTCGGCAGAAAGACATAAACCACTTGACTTAGTGTAAATGTGAATGCTAGTTAAAAGCTTAGGTGAGTCAACGAGTGAAAGAGTTTGAATAAATAAATAAATAAATAAATAAATATGGCATATTTAGATACTCAAGATGAAGGTTGAGATACTTCGAGGTTGAGGTATTGATAGCTGTCGATTCATTTTGGTTAAGGAATATTTTGTAATGATTCTGTGTATGATATATTACTGAAAATAGCACTTTATTCTGGTGCTGTCACTGGTTGAAAACACTACTATCTGCATGTGGTTGTTGAGATATTGTGGACGGATCAGAAAATTTCTCCTACACAGAACTCCTCCAAAAAGCCTAAGCCTGAGCCGTAAGGGTTGACATCTGAATTCAGACCCGAAAGGGGAAAAGAAGTCCTGCGTAAAGTTTCGAAACACCAGTAATGAGATTCTCCTGGTAATTACCAGTCATCCATCTTCAGAGTAAGAACATGAAACATCTTCATCACCGTGGATATGTTGAGGGACATTTTTAACAGGTCACACTGTACAATACATTTCAATGGAACTAAAAACGTCACTCGGTTCTGTATTGTCATTCACAGTAAGTGATTTAACAGACCACAGAATCTTGGAGGGAAAAAGATGAAACTTGTTTTTGGAACGACTTAGCAATTGCTGCTAATTTTCACTACTTGTAGCCATTTTGTAATCACCCTAATTATTTGAAATTGCTGATTACTGTAGAACAGTACTTTGAACAAATAAATGATGCAGTGGTATAGAGGATCATTGAATTACAAACAAACAAATGAAAAATGTTTTAAATTGGTTTGTTTAGTTGTGGGACACATAGCAATTTCTGCAAAAGTTCTGCAGAATTTCTGATACTCCAATCCAAGCAGTGCAGTCTGAGTCCCTACCATAGTAGAGAGAGGCCTTAGCAGGACAGCCACAATACACTGGCAGAATGACTTCACTGCTCGGAGTTGAAGTTCGCCATACTGTACAGTACCTCCTCTGCTGTCTGCCTTTCTCTCTCTGTCCATAAACCAACTCTATAAAACCCATTCTTTCTTAAGCCCAGTCTTCATGACCAGGGCAGTGGCCGAGAATTTAGAGCAACATAAGTTTAATACCCTCAAATATTTTAGTCTACTCAAGGCCGTACACACACATATTTTTGGAATAAAGCAAATCTGTACAAAAATGCTCCAACTGAACCATTATGGAATCTAATCAGACTCAAAAGTTTGTATCACAACTTGAAACTGTAGAAATTATTTGTAACTGTGTAAATGATTTCTACAAGTTATTGCCAATATTAAACACATGCCCTACACTTTCTACTATTCTACTGGTACGGATCTATTTTACAGCTACAGATCATACGTCAGTTACAAACACATAAAATGGTGATAGACATTTTTAAACAAAGAGAGATGTTGCATCTGTCTAATGAAACCATGAGCACATTTTTGCCAATACAGTTCAGCCAGGGGAGGTCTCTGTGATGGCGATGCATTTCAGACGAAAACAGTTATCTGCACATGTTAGCCAACCCTGCTCTGAAGTGTGATTTAATCCTGGTGGAGGAATGGGAAGGGGTGCAATTAAGGTGAACTTACACTTGGCAATGTCTTTGTGGAGGGAAAAATGAGGGAAGTCATTGATGTATCTGTTCTGTATGTGTGTGTGTGTGTCCACGTGTTCATTCGTGTGTGTTCATCCGTGTGATCAAGGGCCCTGTTTTGTCTCAAAGTCAGACGCCCCCCTGAACCTTCCAAATTTCTCAACTTCATAAAAAGAAAGCACCTTCCAGAAATTCATCAGCCATTAATGCACCACAATATCAGCCATTTTAGCCATTTGTAATAGAGGGTTGACTGTAATTTACAGAATGCTAAATGTATCTGCTGTAAAGGAACTCCACCGGCCAGCTGGTCGCACTCCTCAAATCCACCAGTTACTCACTGAAGGCATGTTAGGATCATCATCATCCCTATACAAGACGACTCTGAGAACTAGGATTTCTTGGAATCACACCATCCCTTTTAGGCCAAGAGCAGGATCTGCTGTGGCTGTATCTGAAGCTGAGATTTCCACTATTTTGCTTGTCACACATGGGATGTGTGGGATGCGGGAACGTGTGCACAGCAACAGATAGAGCCCCTCTGTCCTGTCTCCTCCTCCTCCTCCTCCTTCTCTTCCTCAACCTCTCTGCTATCTGTGATCTGAACTGTTAAAGGAGTTTTGCGAAAACCGTCGTCTGGGTCTGGGCCTGGCAGCACCGCGGTCAGCCACATCAAAAGCAGGCTGATGCGGCAGCACTCCTTCCATCAGCAGCTCTGATGAGCTCATGGAGATGATCTCATCGGAGTGGGGAACCTCATTTCCCTTTTCCCATTTGACTCCCTCAGCATTAATGACTGCAGGTGAACCTGCTGGCAGTGGTCATCCGTCAGTGCACAATCACTCACACCAAACTCTCCTTAATGAGAATCAAAAGACCAGCTTTGGAGGGCCATTCATTTATTTGCAAAGGGAGGAAGACGTTTTTGTCCCTTTTACCTGAATTTACTCCAGTTATTCAGCTGGCACAGGGTCCACAGAGTGGGGATCATGAAAAGTCCAAAGTATTTGGTTCAGTTTGCATTTCATGAGCTCACCACCATAAACAGACTCAGGTGTTTACTGTACTCATTTGTCTGTGCTTTGCAAATTTGGATAAAATTATTTAGCAGATGATTGCAAAATGTCCAATGTAATCTGTCTGCAAGATGTAGTGACACACCAAGGAATGTTTTCATCCTTCAGACAGTCCAAGACTTAATCATGGCCTGAGCAGATTGCCATAACTCTGTTGTTGTGTCATACCCTGGACGTTGTTGCATGTTGCAACATGTTTATTTAAATGTTGAATCCCCCTTGATAATCACTCTTGTATCGTTTGTTGAAATTGAAGGATGCGGAAAGGTGCCAGAGTATGTGATTGCACGCAGAGAACTCACAGCCTGGTCCCTCGCCTATCTGTGTTTCAGATCACTATACGCAAGTCCTGCACTGTGAACATGAGTGTGTGCGGGATTTGGCCACTCGCCCTGGACGTCTCTCACCCATGGAGAACTATCTGCCCCTGCATTATGACTACCTGCAGTTCGCCTACTTCAAAGGTAAGCTGCATCAGCTGTCATATCATGACACAAACATGCCCTTGGTTTCTCAGACAAGACAAGTTGTAAAACTATCCTGAGGATAACTTAAAAACCTTTTTCATTTAGTTATTTGCAATGTTGTGTAAAAAAGTTTGGCCGATAAAATGTTGTGAGTTTGGCCGATAAAATGACTTTTGGCCGATAAAATGACTTTCGATAAAGAAGTCAACCGATGTAATGTAAAGTAATATAATCCCATTCCAATGTCTTGTTCAAAGACACTTGAATCTTGAACCATACCTCCACTTTATCTGTCTACCTACCTACCTACCTACCTACCTTCCGTTTCTTCCTAGCTCCTCCTAGAGCTCAATTCACACTGATTACCTGCAACAGATGTCTCTACTCACACTAAGTGGATAACTTTTATTTGTCCAAAAAGTTAATCCTGTTTGATAGCACTTGTACATGGGTTGCCATGGATCTGTTAGTGCCTGGGGTGAGCATGCAATCCTTTGGGCTGTTAGATTACAGCTGGAATTTGCGATGGGGGAGGATGGTGGATCATCTCCATCCATGATGGGTCAAACAGAAGAATTTCTATTGAGCTGGCTGATATGTGCTCACAGCCTCAGCCCTCAGTCTTCACTATGCCTCAAGAACATTCAGTACACAGCCCTACCTTAACATGCCACTAGCCTACTTATCATGTGAAGGGATTTAGAATTTTATCATCTAAATACCTCTTTGACCAACTTTGAATGCCGTATGTTTCAACTGAAGATAATTGTGTGTGGAAAAAATGGAAAGATAATACATTTGTCTGATGTTGTACATATTCAGTCATTCCACATATCTGCACGTGGAACATTATTTGTCGTAATGATATAAGGCCTATTTGTATCCAGAAACACATTTCGTATGGTACACACAAACACAGACATACTGTATGGTCCCTTTCAAGAGAGTTCCATTATCAGCATCATATTTGGCCCCACAAGATTTCCTTTTTAACATTCCATATGTTATCTTAATGCAGAGGAAGTAGATTGGGGCCCAAATAGAATGTTCAAGCATTGTTTTTGTTTACCTTGTTGAAAGGGTCTATATAGTGCACAAAAGAAGTGAGTAGGCTACACCCCTGTGCAATATCACTTAAATGTCAAATGATTCAAAATGGCTTCACCTCACGATAATTGCAGTATTTTTTAAATTGACAAATAGAGTATCAAGGTCCCCCCACCCTGTCGTTTAGTAGTACAAGCTGTAATCGAAAAGTCAGCTCTGCTTTCTCCCCTTGGCCTTTCACAGCTCGGCAGGAAATGTTCTCTGACCTAGCCTGTCTGAGTAACATGTAGGATTTTACAGGCCGAAACGCATAGAACCCCTCTTTGTTAAAGGGCCTGGAAAAGTAATGAGGATTGACTGGGAATGTGTAAACGCTCCTCATAGTTCACCAGAAGGAAGTGATTTGAAGGTTTAGAGGCTCCTAGTTCTCACGGGGGACGTATTGTTCTGGGGTGTGGAGGCACAGTCATGTGCCATGGTGTAATATATTCCTCAACATGCCTTCTGGGTGCTGATTCATTGAAACGGCTCAAAAACAACCCCTGGATGTGGTGCTTTTGGAATATGCCCAAACAAAGTCCCCAAGCCCTTGTGTATGCAAACACCCACAACAACCCCGCTAGGCTTGTTTTGACTTATCCAATCAAGTCAAATCATGCAATTAAAGGAGAATTCCGGTGTGATATTGACCTAAAGTGTGTTGAAACATGACACCGAGTGTGAACGTATGTCTCATAGCCCACCTCGGCTTGTCCCCTGCACTCCAAAATCTGGCGCTAGTTAGCCGATGCTACCAACAGCTTTTTCAATGGTGGTGCTTCGGCATCGGGCTAGCCATGCAAATAAATCACTGTTTTACACCATTTACGAGGCTCAATGTATCTCCACACTTCATTGGTAGACTTCCGAGGGCCCTGACATTTAAAACGAGACATTGAGAACTTTGAAAAAGCACTGGTAGTTTACTTACAAGACGATTTATACAGACAGTATCTTCATGAAGTTTAGTGTTTGCAGCCATCTTGAATTTAGTCACAATAAGTCGAGCGACGAGTAAGAATGAAAAGGTATGATAAGGGATCAGATTCCAAAAATAATTCTGTGGAAATGCATGGATTCCAGTTGCTGCTACTGGGGACTACTTAAGGGGACTACTTGCTCCATTGTGGCCATGGACTTGGAATGTTGTATACGATAGCTTTCCAATACTTGGACATTTTGATTAATCCGAAGTCTTTAACAAATTTGTCTAAGGTGTTTCCAGTAGTGCTGACAACTGAGATATCCGCCGTGTTTTATGCCTCCCAGAGAAATGTGACCTTGACCCTTAACTTAAGCTTTACATGGCACAGGAACGTTTTACTGATGAATTTTCCCCTCTGTCTGTTGTCTCCTCATCCCTCTTTCTCACATTCTCTTTCTCACTGTTCTATTTGTGGATGTCTTTGAATTGATCTTCCCCTTTTACTGACCATATTATCTTTCTCTCTTTCTTCTTCTGCCTCTTCTCCAAACCACTCTCTCCCCCATTTATTGATTTATTTCCCTCTCCCTCTCTCTTTCCCCTGTCATACACCCTCCATCCCCCCATTCCTGTCTTTCAGAGAGCCGTTTCCAGGAGGCCTTGGCATGCGCTCACTCCTACCTGCTGTTCCATGCGGGGGACGAGTTCATGACTACTAACGTGGAGTATTACCAGGAGGAGCTGGGCCACGACACAGCCCCCCGAGAGGTGAGGGCTGGCCCACACTGGCCAGCACACTTGTGATCATCATTCATAAAGTACAGGAGAAGATGACGACGTCTGGCCAATTCCCCCTGTCGGAGGTTGACCCGGCTGGAACGTTTTGCACTCTATAGCTCTTAGCACGGTCTCTGGTGGGGTTTAACGGCTGGTAGGATTTCACTGGCGTGGTCAGACAGTTTCCAGGCTCTTGAGCATGTCAGAACGGAGAGTGAGGCCAGAGGCTCTAAGGTGTTTGTGAGGAGCTATGAGTCTGATCATGGCTTGATGCTTGTGGATTTCAACACGCCTGTGAAACTGTTCAAGAGCACTCCCTGTTCACAGATGACCTGTGGAGGAATTCACAAACTCCCGAATCCGTTCTCACCTTATCACGGGAGTGCACAGCAGCCATTAACATGGAGATTGTTTATGGTTCCACAATAAGAACCATATGTTATGGCATGGCTGTAAATTCTTTAAGTTTCTCTTCTGAAGCTTCTCTTATATCCACATTAATGGGCCTTACAGTATGGGGGAAAAGAGAACAACCCCACACAGCTTTGCTGGTACGCGGGAAGCCAAGCCTGGATCCCATTAGTGAGGAGGATGCACGTGAGTGCCAAAATCTCCCCCTGCTTCTCTCCCTCTCTCCACTAGCCAGCTCCAGCTCTTCCACAAGTGGATACGTGTGGACTTATTTATGAGCGTGTGCGTACGTGCGTGTGTGTGTTGTTTGTGTGTGCACACTGCATGCGTGGGTGTGCATGCACGTGTGTGTCTGTGTGTGTGTGTGTGTGCGTGTGTGTGTGTGTGTGTGTGTGTGTGTTCAAGGGTTATTGAAGCAGCTCCTCTCTCCTCTCCTGGCTCAAGCTCTCTTCCCCAGATTCATTCTCCCCCTAACCACCCCCTCATATTGGCCAAGCACTTACAGCTCTGGGCCAAAGACGTCTCATTTACCTCACAGAAAGAGAAAGAGCAGCAGAGGGGGAGACAGACAGAGGCACCGAGAGAGAGAGAGAGAGAGAGAGAGAGAAAGAAAGAGAGAGATGGAGAGAGAGACCCAGAGGAACCAGGCCATGCCAAGGCACCCCTTGTATTTCATGAACTGGTAGGAGTGGTACACGCTCTGTGGGAGGGGCAGGGGGAATATGTTGACATGCCAGAGCTGGGCTGAAACAATCTGTGTGCTGTTTGCATGACGGCCTGGGAGGAGGGCATTTTCCCCTTTTCCCTCCCCCCCCCCCCTTTCTCTGCCACTGTAGCTGCAAACGCTACTGACTTCTCCAGTTTCAAAACATTCCCAATCGCTGCCCCACTCCAGCCCACTGGCCCACCCCTCCTGTGCTCCGCGTGCACTGCTGCTGAGGGGCTCTAGTGCCGTGCGCTCTGTATTTCGTCTGGGACTGGAGACACGGTGGGCCGCGCTCCAGTTCAAACATCTCCTTTGAGCGCCCGCCAGGACCGACTAATAAAAAGTGCTTTCGAGACATTCGCCAAGAGAAGGATCAAGAGTAAAATAGAAAGAGAGAGAAAGTAAGAGAAGAGATGGCACCACACTTCATTAAGTTCCGCACTGAAGCAAGGAAATGTTTGGTTTCGCTCTCTGGGTCGATCAACAGCCATATTGTGAACACAGTGCAACTGCCTAATCCCTGAACACAATTGTCATGCAAATAAAACCAGACAATATAAAAAACATTGTCAAGTGATGATTTCCTATTCACTTTACTAAGGATAGGTGGGACAAACCTCCCATCTTTTTCAGCCATTGATGGTTTAGGGTTCTTTATTGATGCTGCATCTACTGAATACTTTATGGGTTTGACTTGTCTTTGTTTATTGTTTCATTGTTTATCATTGTTTATCATTGCTTATCATTGTTTGTCTTATCAGTTGTCATTACTGTCCCACTGTGTTGCCAGGAGGCAGACTGGTACGTCAGACGCCACAAGCAGGAGCTAGAGTTACTGACGGTGGGCAGCCAAAACATGGGAGTGGAATATACAGAAGGGGTAGGTCACATTTGGAATATACAGAAGGGGTAGGTCACATTTGGAATATAGAGAATGGGTAGGTCACATTTGGAATATACAGAATGGGTAGGTCACATTTGGAATATACAGAACGGGCAAGTCACATTTTGTGTGATAGTGCTGATGGGAGTGGAATATACAAAAGGGCTAGGTCGCATTTTGTGTGATAGTGCTGCTTTTGGTTTGAAAATGCTACCTGCTCACGAGGTCTGAAAACACAAGTATTGCTGACATTTCCAGTCAACTGAAGCATTCCTAACAGGATTCTTGTGTTATGTCCCTTTAAATGTGTTCTTGTGTCTCCTAGACTTAATGTGTTGCATATTTTCTAGATTTTCTATTGAAAGTATTTCAGAAAGCACAGTTCTGAGTGAGACATATAGGAGGGTATGTACAGAATGTTGTCGATGTAAGTCTTCAGCTGCAGCTGAACTGACACAGGCCCAGGCATAGGCACAGGTGCCTGCACAAGTTTTGGAGCTGCAGTGTAGGCTTACTTGCTCCCTCTAGTGTTGAGACCAGCATAGTTATCTTTGCACAATGTCGTGCCAAATCTGTTACCATGTAATTAATGTTCATGGTACATGGTAATGTTCATCAACTGTGTTTTTACACAGTTCTAATTATGTATTGCTTATTTTTGTGCTTATGAGAATGACTTTCTAAAATATGTTTGTAATTATTATGTGTATATTATGTATATTATGAGTGTTTTTAGGTTACATTGGTTTGGAAATCAATTTGACATATGGAATTTCTCAAGTCAGTTTTTTTGCTTCAGTAGGCAGAGCCACTCTTATAGAGAGTCTGTATTATGTAAGAAAGCAATACATAATTACTGCACAATGTACTGTGGTGGACAAACAGATTATGGCCAACCACAGATAGCCACATCTGTGTCAGTGGCACTATAATGTAAAACCTGCATTGTCTTCCATACAAACAAAGAGTAAGAATAACACATTCAGGGGCGCTGCTAGGCCCTATGACAGATAATATATAGTATTATTGGGGGGCTCTCTGGGAGCCCCCTGTCAGTGCTGGGCCATTAGACTCGTCCTAACTCCCCCCCCACACCCCCCACCCCAGCAACGCGCCCTCATGTGTAAAATGAATAATTTTCACTATTGTGCTTCTGCAGCATTACTGGAGCAGCTCAGGCGGGAGGGAAGATGCCAACAGGTAAGCAGGCATTCAGATATCATCTCAATTTTCAACCCAACCCACTGAGTCAACAAGTGTCTAACACTACAATCACTGCGTCTCAATGCAATTAAAGCAATCAAATGCTTGACTTGCTCACGGTGCACTGGTTTGGCTTCCTGCTGCTCGCCTAAGATGCAGATTAAGCTGATAAGTGTATCATGATATGACTCATGAAACAAAGTTTAATGTAAAACAATAACATACTGTAGTTGGTTAGTCCGTGATGAATTAATGTTGTTGATTGATTTGTTCGGTTTAGGCAGAGACGGTATATTAAGGATCTTTGGTTTAGGTTTTTCTGTGATGTAGTATTAGTGTGTTTGACTCTTTCGGGGGTTGCTCTCACACTCCTAGAATCCCCTCTGGTACTGATGGCTGGATGGACTATGTCCCAATTTCAGAGAAGAAAAACACCACAGTCACTGTGGTGCAGGAACTCAAAGAAGGTAGGCAAACGTCTTAACCACACATGTAGGCCCAATGACGTGAGTGTAGTGCTAAATTATCATTGCCTCCTTGAAGAGCTTCCCAATACTGTACAGCTGGTGTCAGCATAACCCGTCATAATTTCTTTTTCTTTCAATTCTGTTCTTTTGCCCCCTCCCCCTTTGTCTTTCTCTGTGTGTGTGTGTGTGTGTGTGTGTGTGCGTGCGTGCGTGTGTGTGTGTGTGTGTGCGTATGTACAGGAGGACCACTGTTGTATGAGAAGGTGAAACTGGTCCAGACATCTGAGTCTCTCAACGGGACCCAGCGTGTCCTGCTGGATGATGTAATCTCCGATGACGAGTGCACAGAGTTGAAGAGCCTTGCGCACGTAAGACCACACTAGCCCACACTGGCCAGCTCAGTTTAGTTCAGCTTGGTAAACTTGTAAACTGCGGACTCAAACTGTTTTGGGTTACATGAATTAGTCATGTATATATTTTACAGTGGTGAATATGCTAAATCCCTTTTATGGCTCTTCAATATTTTCTCATATTTCAAGTCAATGCCTTATCTTTTAAAAGGTTAACTTCATTCCGTAGACTCAATAGCTCACAACCATGTTGAGTTGAGTTCAAAACAACACAGCCTGGTGTGTCAACTGGAGTCTGATTCTGAGACTGTGTTTGTCTGACTGCCTCCCCTCAGGCGGTGACCATTGCAGGAGACGGCTACAGAGGGAAAATGTCCCCCCACACACCCAACGAGAAGTTTGAGGGGGCCACCGTGCTGAAGACTCTGCAGGTGTGTGTGCACGGCAAAGTGCTATTAGCTCTAACCTCTGTGATGCATTCTGAACGTGATTGAGGCGCTCATCATCTGAGGCACAAAGGTTAAATTTATGTAAAATAAAAAAAAAGGTGCTAGACAGGAAGACATGGTTATATGGAGATACGGGGGGTAGAGTGTATATTTAAGCATGCATAAATGTGTAAATGTGAAGGCTTTATGCATGTTTGTGTATGGGTTTTTTTTCAGTTTGGCTACGAGGGACGCGTGTCTCTAAAAAGTGCACGCTTGTTCTATGATGTCAGCGAGAAAGCACGGAAAATAATTGAGTCGTACTTCATGCTCAACTCCACTTTGCACTTCTCCTATACACACCTGGTGTGTAGGACAGCAATCACAGGTACCTGCCAACTTGATACCACCTCAGTACACAACCTTAGAGCAAATGCATGCTTTTCCCTTACAGAGACAGAGGTCATCAGCAAATGCCCATAGACAGATTCATTTCTGAACAGCTTTACGATAAACATTTTTCACCATAAATAATTAGTTACTTTTTTTTGCCCTTAAAAGGAAATTCCTATACACAGACCAATGTAAGCAACACCATACAGTATATTCTACTAAACAGTTTGTTCCTTGTTCGATTAACCTTAACTTGACAGTATCAACATAGAGTGACATGACACCATCATGAACATGTCAGGAACAAGTCATAAATGTTTATGACATAACGCTTCTGTTATTAAGTGACATTCGGGTTTTGTCATAACAAGTTAAGGTTAGGATTAAGGGCTCAACATGCTTCTGCATCAACTCCACGGCGTAGCAATGCCGGCACTCCTACGGCGTCTTGACCCTTTTATGGTTCTGCGTCAGGTTGCTTTGCATCGCGGTGCATTTCACCGCCATAAGATGGGGATCACATTAGCCAGCGACAAGCGGCAGGTTTCCTATTGTTCTCTATGATTCGACAGTGGAACGGCGGCAATGCTGGCGTAATGCTAGCGTTGAGCAAGCTGAGCGTTGAACTTGGTTCAACTTTCAAAGCGCAACGCTAGCGTATTCAATTGACAAACCGTTTGTGTTGCTTAGGAACGAGATACAACTTATTATGGTCTGAGTGTTGCGTTACGTTTGCCACTGCCACTTGCCGCTGGCTAATGTGATCCCCACCTAATGCTCGGTGTCGCCTGTGTCTGCGTCGGCCAATACTTTAATTCAATCAGATTCATAGCCTACATCCTGATATGTTGATATTGAGGCAGTGATTCCATGCAAAGGCTTGGGCTTCAGGGCCCCCTGACCCGGTAGGCCCGTGCAGTAATCCATCCCTGGCTTAGATTTTATACAAAGTATCGAGAAATAGTAAACCAGCAAAATAAGTCTGAGGTTATTTGCGAGGTGTCTGCCAGCCAGTTATGTTAGCAGGCGAACTTCAGCACAACTGCCCACAAAGTACTGCTTGCTGGCGAAGTGCTAATTTTAAAACGTTACTGATAAACACTATACAAACGGATAACCCCGTCATTGTAACCAAAATATGTCTGAGTTTATTTGCAAAGCTTATGTCAGTGAACTAGCACAGTAGGCTGCTTGAAACACCGACTATCAACACACAGGACCAATCAAGTTGACCAATCACAGTCCTTGCGGTCTGCGTCGCCTCAACGCGAAGTTAAACATTTTTGGAGGTGCACATCGAGTTACGGCGGAGGGGTCAGAGAGGGGTTTGCGGCGACGCAGAGGGGTCTGCGGGGGTACGCCATCGATTTGATGCAGAAGAAACCTAGGGCTAGGTTTAGGGTTAGAGTTAGTGTTAGAGGTTAGGATTAGGGTTAGAGTTAGGGTTCATGTGACTCTTATGTCGATGCTGTCAAGTAAAGTGTTACAAGTTCTCCTGGAGACTTGTTGTGTGTGGGTGAGTGTGGGTGACTTGCTGAGACTATAGTGGCTTAACACGTAATTTAGTGAATAGTATCAGAATCTTGCCTTTGTCCTTTTGAAGACATCCTCTGTAGCACATACTGCATGCATCACTGCTTTGAAGGTGTGAAACCTAACCAAGATGTGAAACCAAACACCTTAGCCATCAAATTTGTGCATACATTCACTTAGAGCTGCTGTAGATTACTGTAATACAAAAACATATACTCTAAGAAAACAACACTTGAACTTGTATATGAAGCCCTCCTGGCCTCTGTAATGTCCAACTTCAATTTCAGTATGGTCGATTTCCAAAGCGCAAAGGTATTCCCATGTGTACACTGCACATTAAAATGAAGGGGGGTTGCAACAGTTGTCAAGGCTGGCAAGGCAAGAAATGTAGACACATTGTGAACTGGACTGGATTTGCTGTGCTTGTGTCCTCAGGTCAGCAAGACCACAGACATGACCTCAGTCACCCCATCCATGCTGACAACTGCTTACTAGACCCAGAGGCCAATGAGTGTTGGAAGGAGCCACCTGCATACACCTGTAGAGACTACAGGTAAGAGTACAATATAGTACTGTACAGACATTCTAAACATTACATTTAGGAACCATTCTACTTGTCCATGGTTGCAAATAAGATGTGTAGAGCGCACACAGTCCATATTTTAAATGACACTGATTTTAGTAATTTGTTTACAAAGTATGTAGAATGTATCCCATCTGCAGTGACTGTATTGACCGAATTCTACTTCAAGCAAGTCCATCTAAATTAAAGGCACGATTCAGGCAAAAGGTTGATGAAATTTAAGTGAATACAATCAGATTGTACCCTTTTTTTCTTCTGTGCTCACAAAGCAACTTTTTGATTGGCTAGAATAGCGCAGACTGAGCCTCTATCTGTTTGTGCGCCAGATAAGGAGCCAGGAGTTTGTCTTTCTGATTTTTTCTGGACGCAGAATGGACAGCTTGTGGACCATGAACAGAAATTTGATCAAATCTGTACTGAATTGAATAATTCTGGACACTACATTTAAATCTATATACATCTCTTTGTAAATAATGAATTAAAAGATGAGTAATTTATTTCCAGCGAGATTTGTTGGGTTATGTGTATATGTGGATTCGGCTTTCTATAGATTTCTATGACGGTTTAGGCTTTTTTTTTCGTTTAGGCTCACTGAAGTATTGGTGGAAATTAAATGAATATTAGGCGCCCTTTTAACTATTCTTTGACTATATTGCCCTTCTATGCTTTTCTTTGTTATTATTGTTTGGTTTTGTTTATGTAAAGCACATTGAATGACCTCTGTGTATGAAATGTGCTATATAAATAAACTTGACTTGACTTGACTTGACTTGACTTGACGTTGACATTCATCAGCGAGACATGCAGGCACGGTCATTTCCTGAGCAGCATGCACTGCAAAAGTGCTCGTGGAGTGACGAGGGGTTTGCTAAACAGAGATGTGGTCTTCTGTCTCATCTGGTCTGAATTCTTGGTTCAGTATCAAAATGTGTGTGTGCAAAGGTCATAGGGCCATGCCTCAGTACTGCGCTACTTGTTGTCTGACCTGTGTTGACCTGTCGCAGCGCTCTCCTGTACCTTAATGGAGACTTTGAAGGAGGAGAATTCATCTTCACAGAGATGGATGCCAAAACAGTCACAGTAAGGACCATGTTCATACTATCCTCTGCAATACACTTGAGCACACTCTTCATGTACTAATCTGCCTGTGGAGCAGATACTTTGATTTTTTCTTTGAGTAATATATAATAATGATAATAATAATAATAATAGTAATGATAATCTATAATCTAATACTACTACTACTACTAATAATACTAATACTACTAGGCTACTACTACTACTACTACTACTACTACTACTACTACTAATAATAATAATAATAATAATAATAATAATAATAAAGAAGTTGATTAATAATTAATAGTTGTTATTGTTATTCTCTAGGCTCAGGTGAAGCCTCGGTGTGGCCGTATGGTTGGCTTCTCATCAGGAGGAGAGAACCCCCATGGAGTGCGTGCGGTCACCAAAGGCCAAAGGTGTGCTGTGGCCCTGTGGTTCACACTGGATCCCCTGTTCAGAGAGCTGGTGAGCAGTTTGGAAACATGGCACTGGTCTTGGCACTGAAGTTTAGTCAACTGGCTGGTGATGAATTAAATGACAGCAATAAGGGTACAACATGACGAGATAAGAATCAGCCATTCAGAACTCTTCCCTTCCCTTTAACAAGGGAGCTTGTTAAAACCACCTTATTTTTACCTGTCCTTTCTGGACTACGTCTCTGCTTATGACTCAACTCAGGAACAAAAGTATGAAAGTTTGCTTTTATTCCGCAAGCTCTGGCCCTTTTACCAAAATGTTGAAGCAAAGCCAGTGTGCAAGGCACACAAACATGGTGCTCTGAATAGGGCTAGTCTGACAGAGTTGAACATGGTGTTGTGGTGCTCCTTCATTTTGATATTTGAACTAAAGTATGTCACAGATGTCTTCAAGAAACTATTAAAAGTTTGGAAAAATGGATTAAAATATGTGACCTTCAAATTCTATTTTTCAAAATCTGCTGAAAGTGTTTTAGTTATTGCGAATCCCTTTCATAATTCTATTCTCTGTGTAAAAGAGTAATACTATATGTAAGGCTTAGAATAAAGGACACATCTTGCATAACTTAACCTTGAGCTACAAAAAGCATACAAATAAAACAACACATTATTATTATTATTATTATTATTATTATTATTATTATTAATAATAATAATAATAATAATAATAATAATAATAATATTATATTATTATTGAAAGTGCTGTAGGCTAAGTGTAAAGAGATAAACAAAAAAATACATTTGTTTTACAATTGTACAAATAGGGAAAAGGTGTAATTGTTTTGTGGTAGTGAAAAAATCCATCTAAAGTCATTTTCTTTCTCCCCTGGCTTTCTGTCGACCTCTTTGCAGGAGAGACTTCAGGCAGATGAGGTTATGGAGGCTCTCAACAACATGCAACAGTGGAAGTTGGACAGTGATATTCAAATCAACCCCAAAGACGAGTTGTAGCACCGAAAATTGGCCTCGAATCATTATCTATTTATTTAATGATGGTGTGATGAGAACAATTCTATTTTTGTATTGCTTGAGAGGGAAAGTCTGTTTTATTGTGTGTGTCTGTGTGTTCGTGTGTGTGTGTGTGTGTTTGTTCTGAAGTGTATGTTAAAAATGTATGTTTTTTGGGCTTTTTTAAAATGTGCACAGCAGTTTTTCAAGTTTTTCAGTCATTTTTCAAGTTTCATCCCGCTGTTGTGCCTGACTAGTCACTGTCAATCCACAAAGTTCTGTGACTTTGTAGAAACACTGAAATGAAAGATAAAAATCCTTAACACTGTGCCTAGATTTCATGTTAATCTTAGAGCTAGACTAGTGTGTAAGCAAACAATTTAGGGCACTGCATTTCCAATAGTGAGCTTTCAGCTTTTACATTTCAAGTATAGTCTGCATTATGTCAGAAAACGAGCCACACTTCATAGTATCAGTCAGTCAAGGCCAAGGCTATGTCACAGATATATATAGAACAGCTATGTGTAGGTTGCCTCTCAGCTACATTTCAGTACAAGTACTGAATTCCATTAGCAGATAGTTTAGCCACTGTGTGTTTTATTGACAAGCAGAAGCAACGCTGGCATTATCAAGTTTCCTCACACTGTAATGTACATATTCACCCACTGAGCCTTGAAGACATGCTTTTCACTTTAACTTGAATGGTTGATATGCTATGTAATCAATGTGTTATGTAGTCAGACATCAACAGTGTCTTTCCATGGATATCAGCAGACCGTTGTTTCGGTCAAGGGATTTGGCTGAATCTTTAAGGACATGCCATTGTGTGACTGAGACCCTAAAAAGGACAGGCAGTCATGACAGCACAGTAATGGTTGTAATGATTTATTGTGTTGTTTTATTTTGTTTGTTTGTTTGTAAGTTTATTTACAGATTTCACAGTCCTTTGTCTGTTTCTAAGTAATTTTATGTATAAGTAATATTAAGTAATATTACGTGCCTGTCTGCCTGCCTGTGTGTGTGTGTGTGAAAGCGTTTGAGTGAGTGTGTGTGCAACTTGAGTGTGTGGCCAGCAGGAAATCCAGTAAGTCTGTTCATGTCGTCGTCATTTTGTACTTCTCCTTTTAACTGTGTGGAATCAGGGGTAGGTGACTGCACAGTAGTTGGTAAAACGGTACAGTACGTGAGTGAATGAGAACATCTGCTTTTGCAGCTGTCAGCATTTGATATAAGGAGCTTTTTAAATAAAAGAGGTTATTTATTCCTGTTTCAAGGAATTTTAAATATGATGTGGCATGTAATTGTCCTTTCTTTTCAAACATGTCTAGTCACCTGGTCAATTTAAGTGCACTGTGCTCTTTAAGTAAGGCCTTCATGATAAGTTTTCAGTATTAAGCTTGTAATCATTTTCCACAGATCATGCCTCAGTTTTGACAAGGAGGATGGCCACTTTTGTCTCTAAAATATTTAAGTATGAGTATTTAAGTATTCAATATCTCACTGAAAATTCACCTTTGTTATAAAAAACATATATAAATTAAAGATATAAATCAATATATTTTTGCTTTGTATTCCTTCTGCTTGTTTGGGCAAACTACATGTCTGGGCTGAGGGGCATTTCGTGTGAAATAACATAACAAGGACAAGTAGGTTAATGATCTAAAAATCAAATGATTTTAAAACAGTTTACTTAAAAATGGAAAGCAACAGCAAAAGGAAAAAAGTCTTTCATTTAGTCATTTGATATAACAAATAGGTAGCATTTCCCGTATAATTGCTGGGAAACTGGAGACAAATTACTCAGAGGGCACCAAACCACAAACCATAATAAGGTGTTCCCACCACATTCGTTCTGTCACGATCGTGAGAATTGACTTAATCATTTTAAATACATCATTGACAAATCAACAAATGTGACAGATGATCTTAGGAGCTTGTGCAAGTTCACCACGCTTTAGCTTCACAGGTGCATCATGGTCCCAGACCATGTCTCTATTCAAACGCATTCACATGCAGAGACCGAGAGAGCCTTGCTCTTGCTGGCCTGTTTGTGGTTGACCCTTTTCCTCTTGGTTGCATGCTGATGATCTTCAGAAATATCAACATCTCTAACTGAAAGAGACTCAGATCGTTGTCTACAGATTTATTTTAAGACATAGGCCTATCATCATTACCATGTGTATTCTCAGGAATGACCTTGGTGTTGGTAGTGTCTTGATCCACCTGTTGAGATACAACAACAGTATTTTACACAAACAAAACTGTCGAGAGAACCTAGGTTGCTACTATCATGCTTTGCATAAAACATCAAACAAAATAGCAATATGCTTATACTTGTATATGAGACAAACACACACACACACACACACACACAACCTAGATTGCTACTATCATGCTTTGCATAAAACATCAAACAAAATAGCAATATGCTTATACTTGTATAAGAGACAAGCACACCCACACACACACACACACACACATTATGAGAGACTTTCATGAGCTCTTTATAGTTTCCATAGAGACTGTCTGTTTAGTTGTGGTCAGCGCTAACTCTGTTTTTTTCCCCTCTTCTTTAGCAGAAAAAAAAAACAGAACAAAACCACATGCTTAATGACTAGCCCACGTGTGTTTCCCTCACACTTTAACACATGACCATGATCATGATACTCAAACCAAATGTTGTTTCTGGTGCAAGAAGCTTAACAGTTTTCACAGGTCACAAATTTTGTCCGATCCCCACCAAAATTGTCACAGCAGATCGTCAGATTAAACATAACAAAAGTTTAATTTGTGAAAGCATTTGTCTGTCACAACCAGAGGTGGGTAGCCTGACGAGCCAGACCCACATTAAAATGTAGGGTCTGGGCACTCACAGTTCGCAGTGCTCAGTCCGAGGGGCGGGATAATCATTTGTCTTTCAAATTCCCTCTGCACGCAATAGGACAGCGGCAGAGCTATGAGTCCCATGCGTTTCCCACCAGCGGAGCTAGTTGGCTAGTTCAAACATTTGCCAACTTAATAAAAGCTTAACTCGTGTCACACTGTTCGCCAGCAGCAACATCCATCTTATTTGTTTTCAAGTAGCAGGGAATTCAAGCCAAACCGTTGCAACTCTGCCATCAATCATTACGTTAAGCCCACCTAAGGACTCTATACGAGATTTCATTGGCCTCATTAAGTTTCGATTTCTGGAGCTCACAAGCCAACGGAGAGTTGCTAGACTAGCCCTGGCTGCCTAGGGGCGCGTCTAGATTTCTAGGCTAAGAGGTGGGAAGTTGGAACTAACGAAGCATAAATGAGTCCCAAAGCCATGACGTACCGTTGCTGTATTTAAGTGGCATTTTCAGGTATCTTTACTGGCAACCGAACCTGGCTCCAATGCAAAAAAACACTACGATACGATAAAACAGATAAGACAAAAAGTGCAACAGAGGACATTTTTTAACACTAAACAATAAATAACAACAATATCACAAGACAAAAACACCAGAATGTAAACGTTGCATTATGGGGCGGTTCGTCTAACGGAAAACCAAAAACCAGAAGTTAGAGTTCTTTTTTGTCCGTGGGTTCGGGTGTTTCTCCCCCGAGAGATTTTGAAAATCGTGCTGATGAACATGCAATTTTAACCTACTTTGAGAATGAAAAGGAAGGCCAATCGTAATGACTCACGTCAAGGCATTCTGAATATTTAGATGTTTAAAGACCGTGTAAGGAGAACCAGGCGCGCCTGCAGGTGTACGTCCGTACACACTGTGCGTACCATCAGGCTACTCAACAGCGAGAGAAAATGTCCCTTGTGTGTGTGTGTATTCACACCAAATTGGCCTACCATACCTTCCCAACTATGTACAGTATCCCATTAGCTGCATGCCATCAGGCTATTTACCATTTTCTATTACGTAAAGTTAGTGTAAACATTATGTTTGAGCAGGAGAGAGAATACGCATGCAGCCACGCAATAGGCTACTTGTTGTTTTCTTTTACTCGGCTATCTATATGGTTATCAGCACACAATGTTGAGCTAAGTCACGAACTCAATACTCATCATGGATATCACAAGTTTTAAACAACGAAAACAGAAAGGATGGAGGCAGCAACGCTAGGAGTTATTCCAGATGGACAAGAACAAGGTAGGCAATTGGTGTGCTTGTCAGAACGTTAGACTGCACTAAAGCCAGACGTCACGTTACGCTAGAACAAAACTAAAGGTAACTTTAGCCTGTATAGGGCTGTATCAAGTTGTCCAAATGAATAGGTCATTGTAGACGTTGTCGTTGTATTATTGCATGTGGATGTTGTTATGCTATGTAGGCTACTTTTTTGCTGACTGATAATGATTACTGATAACTGATAACTGACTGACCAATGCACGGACCTAAAACGGACAAATATTGTTCACGAGTGATTTTTTTTTTGCGGGGGTGCGTACCATAGCATTAATTCCTGCAGGCGCCCCTGAGGAGAACGTCTCTTCTGCCAAAGTGCACCACATACAACACCCCAAATATCACATTAAAATAGCCTGTAGAATAAACATCGTCATGCACCTCTGTCGTGCACTTGACAGGTGTGAGCGTTCGTCTCGGGATAAACATTTCGGACGTCATCCCCTTCAATTAATGGGCTATGGGTGCCTTGAAAGCAATGCATTTGGGTTGTATATCACGAACTTTTGCCCAAAGAAAAAGTTCCATTCTGTCAAAATCAAGCCCAACATGCATTGCTTGGAAGCCCCCTCAAACGAGGTCAGGTTTATTTACTGCGCATGTGATTCAATAGTAAATCACGATATATTGAAACTGAGCTGATCGAAATGTCCTCCTGGGTTGCGGGAGATGATGACACACTGAAGAGTTTCCACTTCTTGTCCCTGCTCTGCCATTTTTTTTTCTCTAAATAAACTTCTAATATCCATTTGTCCTTATACACGTATTTCGCTAAGGCTAGTTAGTAGAAGCACGAAACAGCAATGCGTAATAGCGTAGAGGAGAATTGAAATTGCAACATTTTGCAACAAATGATTCTAAACCTGCCCAGATCACGTCAGATTGTCTTGCGCTGCTGTTAATGCACACAATGGACACAAAACACAAAAGTCTCTTCTACGGGGCTATTTATTTCATTCACGATTAGAGTTTTTGTTGTTGTTGACGGCCCATAGATCCGGGGCTATAGCCCCGAATGCCCAGGTCTAACGACGCCACTGCAAGTTACTGCAGTGGAAACGGCCCAAATGTAAAAAGAAAAGCGAAAAGGAGAAAGCGAGTGAAATGAAAGAAAAGAGTGGAATAATGATTACAGGTATCCTGAGAAGGCTAGGATACTTTTTACTTTCACACTTGTAAAGATAACTCAATTGACATATCAGATCCATTCTGAGGTTTTAGCTTCATCATTCCAACTCCAAGCAGTGTAATATTTTTATCAGCTGATAGATTTGGCCCACATACATTTTCCAACACTCAAATGAAAACAATAGAAGGCATTTTTAAAGAAGGAACACAATTTGTCCCAAATCCCTAACACAACTCGGCAAATAGTGACAGAAACAACTGGAATGTAAATTAAAAACAAAATACAAGTGAAGGTGTACTGTATACAATACTAGTCAGTGCTGGGATGAAGCATTGTGTCCGTTTTTTTTAACCCTTTAGGCGCCAGAGGTTTTTTTTTTCGAAACGTTCGATTTTGACATCTTCATTTCAAAAGGCTATATCTTAACAGTGTTGAGGAGCTTAACCCATCTGCATCTGGATGCTTGCAGGATCTGGGTTACTGACAGTTCTCCACTGTGCTACAACCACGCAACCCCATCTTTTTCATGACATAGCAGTCATTATAATTTAACCTTTTAACAGTTTATTGTTAAATGGTTAATTATGACATAACATTATTTGGCCAGCAGTTTGGACTATGCTCTAAAGGGTCCATTTGGCAGATGTGGACCAGATGATCTGACCAGAGTGACCAGATCTGCCCCAGTGCATTTTTGCTATCTAAGCATGCCCTGGTGAGCTACTGGTTTCCCACATTACAACTTGCGGTGTAGTGCAAAAGGTCTTGGCATGCTTTTAGGCAAACATCTTGTTTTGTTTTAGACTAAAACTACATAAAGCTTCTTTATTTTTGGGTTAGTTACTTATACACCAGTCACTATGCTGAAGTGAAGGTTATGATGAAATGAAGTTTAAAGCTTAAACTATTGTGTCTTTCTGTGGAAACTTCAGAGGATGTGCTTTCGTAGATTCTTTTCAAGTCACTGCCCATCAAGCAACTGTTTTTGCCCCCAATGACTCCTCCCCCAGCCCACTCTTCTCTGTCATCTCAGTCATTCTGGTTTTCACAGGAAGACACCTCTTATTTTCACAAAGACAGAGCACAGCACTCGCCACTGCTTTAAGAGGAATGGATCATATTTATTACAGAGTAACTAGTTTTCTCCTTATTGCAGGTAAGAGCTTCACAAATCTGTCAAGACACATCAAAATATAGCATCTTATTGATAGTTTCTTTCTGAATTTACAATTGCATAAAACATCATGAGTATCATGTTGTTCATTTTGTCTTCTTTTCTGTCTGTCTCTCTTCCTCCCCCCCTCTTCCTCCATCCCTCCATCTCCGGCAGCTGGACAGATGAAATACTCTGGACAGATGAAATACCCTGTCATGGAGGTAAACCTGAGCCCAGTGATTGTAACGGACATCCCAATGTCTAACATAACTCTTAATTGCAGTGTCTCTACGCAAAATAATACCAATTTCAAGATCAAGGTTAATTGGACATTTAACTTCAATAATACACACCACAACTCACTGCCAACATCTGGAAATAATATTCGTATCCATCTGGAAAAAGAAAAGTACTGGTCCACTCTGACAGTGACAGATGCACAAGTGAATAACAGTGGATGGTACTTTTGCAAAGCGATTGTAGATATTCCTAAACTCGAAACAGTCTGGAGCAGTGGGAGTCGAGTTTTCGTCGGTAAGTGTTTATCAGCATAATCAAAGAAAGATGTCCAACGTCTAATTTGATAATTAACTTGACAAAGTAATGATAGAAATAGACAAACCATAGAGCATATATTCTTTTCTTAACTGAATAACTGATTTTGGCCTTTATTTTGAAGGCCTATTCCTTGTTTAGTCTTTAGCCTGTGGCATACTGTAGAGAATAAATGCATATGGTCATCAGTGTCAGTCCTATGTCCATCTCTGATTCTCAATCCTTTTCTACAGGTGGCAACACAACTCTTCCTTCCACTATGATGGGTAAATATTTTGCATTTACAATGCTATATATTCTGTGAGGGAAGACGGCACAAATACTCTCCCAAAAAAAATCAGAAAAGACAAATGGAAGAATGGTTGAAAGGAAAGTTCACTCAGGCCTCTAATCCAGAAGTTTATATCAGATGTTTATCCATTCAGATTATTAAGTCATCTGAATTGATAAACTTTAGTTAATGAATAATGCAACTTTAGTCAATGACATGTCAGGAAGCAGATATATATAAGTATATAAGAAATATAAATCATAAAGTGTCTGATGTGTGAGCCTGTCATATTCAATAATAGATTTGCATTTGAAATATGTGGCAACATCCAACTAACCTGACCCTAGCCAGATGAATTTCGTTTAGCTTAGCTCCGCCTAGCTTCACTCACATCCATCTGGGACCTCTTCCATTGAGAGTGATTTCTGCAACCGACTTTATGGTTCAGCCAATCAGGACGCAGGGCGGGAGTTTCATAGATGTGACATAAGCGTAGAAGGCGACTGTGAGACTGTTATTAGCGCCACGGGTTGGCTTCGATGTGAGTGGTTGAAGTAGCACGTCAATAGATGACGGACAAGTGGCTTATTCAATCATATGCAAGCATTTTTTGATTAGGCCCAGCCTTCTGAAACAACACTTCAATGGATCGGTTCCAGATGGATGAGTGGAGCTAGGCGGAGCGAAATTCATCTGGCTAGGGTCAGGTTAACATCCAACTATATACCCTCAAAATATGCTGCATAGAATGTACCCTGGAGTATTTGGGATAAACAAGAGGGACACATGTTGCAATGAATAACTGGGATAAAAGTTTATATGCATCCGTTCCATGTTCTATGTCCAAACATGGTTTTTAAAGGCAGTGTACACTTTTGACATTATTGTAGCCACTTGTAGCTCAATTGTAAGGAAATCACACATCGCACACACTCACTACTTAAAGGTGCCATGTGTAATGTCCGCCAAAAAATAAATTCATACTCCACATTCCATAAAAGATGGGGGCAGTATACCTCCAGAAAGTGAGTTGATCTACCCTATAGTAACAACCGAGACATGTGTATTGCAGTTTGGCTGGTGGTTATGTTGCCCGCATACTGTCTCCCATGGCCGAAAATGGTATTATGACACCTGTCGGGCTGTGGCTAGTAATTTAGCATGCTAATTCAGGTTGATATCTCTGCAGCACTATACCTTGTCATTTTTTAAATTACATCATCGTCCTAATTTCTTCTCATTCTTTTGATGCGTGTAGCTCATTTTTTGGATATTTTTACCTCAATTCTTACACATGGCACCTTTAATGCAGAATGTGAGCATGTGTGTGAGGTGTTTGTATTGGTATGTTCAATGTGTGTGTGTCAATGTGATTATTTTTTGTACCGGTAATCAAACTGAACTGTACTGTGCCAACATGAAAAGCAAATGTATTATTATGAAGGATTACATAACCTTTTCACTTATGTCCATTTAGTCTCGACACCAACATCCATATTATCTCCCCCTCTCTCAGGGGTAAGGGTATGGATGTGGGTTGGTGCAGGTGCAGGAGGTGCAGTCGTCATTGTGCTGATATTGTTCTGGATTCTATGGAGGCGAAAGAGATACAGAGAGACAGGTAAGGCAGCCCTTTCTGTCATTTCCCCATCCGCTGGACTGTTAAATTCAGTTCTCTAAATCAGAATCATGTCATTAAAAAGGAATTTTCATGATACAGCTGGTCATCAAAAGCTTATATCAGCATCACACATTTGTGACACAAAACCCATGAGTTATATTTTATGATTGTTAGGGAGCATTTACACTATAGCACAGATGCACAGTGGGTCTGTGAAATACACCTACATACTGTATCACACCACTGAAGAAGATCAAGGCCAAAAACATCAGAAAATGTGTAATACAGAGAGGAGCTTGCACACAACTTGTGAAACTAGCTCTGTGCATGCTTCATCAGAGGGGCCATACAAACAGCCTTCAAGGTCAGGCTGGGGTGTCTTCCTGGCCCCGGTGGTGTGCTGTGAGTGAGCGTGGAGGTGGCATGTGGTTAAGTGCACTGAGGCACGCTCTGTCTTAAAGCTGCAGATTACATGAGCAGAAACACAACAGTCTGCCATGTGGTTTCAGCTCAGCACACTGACACCATGGTGGGGTCGCACACTTCATCTCTCAGATCTGAACTCTGTGGGACTGCGCTTAAAATGACGCGACGGACAACTGTAATAATGTGCTTGTCTGCTGTTATTCCCCCAGAGATTTTATGATTTACATTTACATTGTGGACCAGAACATTGATAATGATGCCTTTGGTATGTTTTGTATTGCCAGAGAATCCTGTGTACGAAAACACACAGCCAAAGCTGCAGAGTGTGGGTCCCAAACAGCCCTCGCCAAGGCCCTGTGTGCAGACTGACCAGAGTAAGAGAATCCTGACTGCGAGCACAACACCAATGCCAGCTCGAGCCTGTGAAAGTAAATCAAGAACAAAGCCTTAGACATCTCCTCTTTAAGAGATCACCTCCTGCCACTTTTTTCTGTTTGGATAGGATGTGACTTGTATATAAAACAGACAAACTGCAAATGTGAATTGCAATAGTTTAACAACTTTAGCCTTGAATAAACTAGAGTAACAGCAACCTATATGGAAAGAACTTAAAAGTGTCAAAAGGGTTTTGTAAACCCATGTTTACCTAACATTATTTGTTTTGTAATCAAATGAAGTGGTATACAACGAGCTGAACCATGCAGTATTTTCTGCATACAACTTGTAAAAGCCTGAGATCATTTATAGCCTATTTATTTTCTGTCACTGCACTGCGGTCACTGTCTTTGTTGATCTATACAGAAACTCTTATATATCAGAACATGCACCCAACAACACGGAGCGGCGCACAGAAAGTGGTGGCCCAAACCAAATTGAAGACAACTGCTTATGAAAATGTGAGAGCTACAAAACCAGCGAGGAAACACCCAAACAAAGTCAGATCGAGGGTGTAGAGTCCCCCACATTCAAATATTTCACAACATTAATTCCATCTATTTTGTTAATTGAGAGTATTTTTTTTCAATTCAAAAGGACATTTTCCGTCTGCTAAATGCAGTATACGTCTTTCCCACTAGATGGCAAACTTGGCATTAGAAATAATTGAACTAATCTGTTTTTACTGTTACTACTAATTATGTTAATTTATTTGCTACTGTGACTGTTGTTATGTATTTGTAAGCTTGTAATCATCTGTTAAGTGTAACAGTATGATAAATGTGAATATTAAACAATATGGTGTTGCAGAGAGTGTGTCTCCTCTGTAATACATTTTGTTCATTTGAATCCTTTGAACTTTGTCTCAAAATAGCCCCTGCCCTAATTGGGGCTGTTTACAGAAGGACAGAGCTATATTTGTGAACCAGGAAATTAACTGTTTCAATACTGTTTGAGTAGCTCCTAGAAACTCACAAGTTATAGAATAGTCTGATGAAGTTTATTTTGATGACCTCCTTTTATGTCCAGGTCACAGAGCAATTCTAATTTCTAGCAACTCTAATTTCAAATTCCGCTCAACAAGTGCAAAAGAGGTATTGAATATTCAGCTTTCTACACCATGACACCTGGCCTTCTTATCAGATGCTTTTATCCAAAGCATCAGAGTAGGAAACATACACATATTCATCAGTGTGTGTCTTCTGGATGTCAAACCTTGATCCACTTAAGCTGTTTACAAACATACATAAACAGAAAATGGTGTTCCATATCATGTGCAGTATACCATACAATACACAGCAACAGCACATACATGGAAATACAGACCATGGCCATCTCTCATAAGCTCTGTTTACTTTCCATAAGGACTGCCTAACCTCGGCTGTTCTTCTAGAAAAGGAAAACCACATGCTGTGTTTCCCCACCTCATATTTAAACGTTTCTTTTTTTTTTGCCATGCAGTTATTGTGCCACTAACACAGAACCCAAACAGTTTCATCTCAGGTGCTGGTGACTCATAAAGACCCACACCTAATGATCTTTCTGACTATAGGTTCAGTTCTGCACATGACATATAACCAATGAAAGTCTATGAAAATAGGATCTTATTGGCTACTGCAAGTCATTGATAGTTGTAGATACAGTACATACCTAAATAAGTTCAAAATCTAAATATTTTTATATTGTTTATGATTGTTTATCAAAGTGCATCTCTGCCTGATTCAGCAGAAGTGTCTCAAAATATACACACCCTGTAGGTTAGGTGCCTTCCCATCTCCCCAGTGATGGGAACGACGGAAGAGTTGAGGCAGCCTGTGGTCGGCTACAATCAAGAGAAACAACATGAGCAAACACCCCCCCCCCACACACACACACACACACACACATGCATTTCTTACTGTTGTGTAGCATTATTTTGTGTTTGCAGTGCTGTCACTCCCACAGTGGCGTTGTTCCTAAAATGACAAATTTGACATATAATTTCTTATACCCACCTCTCCACTCTAAATTGTGCCCATCCAAAATACAGCCAAAATACCCAAAAGCTACTCAGCTATCACTTGCTCTAAGTTATCAAGTCAAATTGTCCATTACAGACACAGAACCAATCATTAAGTAAGAAGTTATGTTCACTTTGCCAGTTTAAAACAATGCACAGATCCTGGTAAGTAGGTTTTAGTTTTAGTGTAAACCATGAAAAACTCTAGCAGATTGTTTTAAAGATTGTTTAAAAGTAAGCAGCAATGACCACACGTTGATGCAAGTGTTAGCGTTCTGATTTGAAAGTCCTTTTGCTTTCTGTATATTTTCATTTCCATGTAACTCTACATGGACACCAGAATTAAGGTCTCATTTTGGTTAATGCCAGTTAATGCAGGGCTACCAAAATATTCTTTACCATGTAATGTCACACTTCATATCCTGTCCATCAAACATCTTTTATTATCTGACTCCTCCTCCCAGCCCAGTCATCTCAACCACTATGGTGTTCACAGGAAGTCTTTCAAAAGACACAGCAAAGTACACACTGCTTCATCAAGAAAGATGGATTATATTCATAAAATTGTTCTTCTTTTGTTAATCACAGGTAGATTTTCAAATCGCGCAAATATCTAAGACTGCCTATAATGCTTTTAGATGCCAGAATTCATGTCTTCCCCAGGTGAAAGACTGGACATAATCTGAGTATCATTTCATTGCTCTCTCTCTCTTTCTTTCTTTCTTTCTTTCTTTCTTTCTTTCTTTTCTTTCTTTCTCTCTCTCCTTTCACAGCAAAACACATGCAGAGGATGAAGCATTACGCCTGAACCCAGAGTTTGTAACGCTCCCATCTGGCTCTTCAGTCTGTCTTACTTGTAATTTCCACAAACTCAATGGTTCCAAAGTCAAAGTTAACTGGATGTTTAACAATATTAATGACACATCTGACCTTGAAAAGCTGCCAGTGTCCCAAAATGAGGAAGACTACTTTCATCAGACAGATGGGGAATACTGGTCCAGTCTGACAGTGCAAAACACACATCTGAATGACAGCAGATGGTACTTTTGTGAAGCCATAATCGATATTCCTAAACTTCAGAAAATCTTGAGCAATGGGAGTCAAGTAATTATAGGTAAGTAACTTACCAGCAAAATCTACAAAAGAGGACTTGAAGTATTTCATTTCACAATACCTGCTAAATAATTACATCAAATGAGGTTTAATGATGAGCCTTAATAAATACAGGCTACCTCTCCTCCAACATCATTCGCATAATTGATTTTGCAGAAAACTTGTAATTTTGTAGTCTTATAATAGTAGAATTCAAAATAGAAATATTACATTCCAAGCTACGTTTTCAGATTATGTTCCACCCATTTTCTCACTTATGTTTCACCCAACAACTTATCTACCTCAGCCTATCGTTTGTTTCCCTCAGTCAGTAGTTTGATCAATGTTTGACATTATTTGATTTCCTTGATGCACAATAATCTCTCATTTGTTGCAGGCGCAGGTGAGTATTTCAAGCCTCCAGGTCTCGGCTGCAAGCAGAGTTGGAACTGCCACTTCATCATCTTCATCATAGGAACATTCTCCTATTTTTATGATATGTTCATTATGTTGCCAAGGCTGGGGGGTGTAGGCTATGCCGTGGTGACCTATGCAGTCTTTAGTCCATGTCAGACTACATTTAAACACGCAAATGTGTATACTGTGGACGCAACACATTTGAAACGCGATACGAAAACGATCATATGGACGACACCATTTCCACTTCAAATATTCGTATGTAGACTGACTCAATGTGGACATAGTATGCTAGTGTTGCAGTATAGTCAGACATGGGCAGTATTTTAATTATATGTATTTTAAATACGTATTTAATTACTTTAGCGTATTTTATAATTTGTATTTTGCAGGATTGGAACAAATCTAATGTATAGCAGCCTACTTCCCTTTACCACTAAAATGATCTCTAACATGACCTGTCACATAGGCTAAACATTGTCTATGTCCATGACAATGACTGATATGTAGCCTAGGCTACAAATAAAGTTTATCAAAAAAATAAAGGTCCAATATTTGATCTGATAAGGTATCATTTTAAATTGCTGATTTTTAAAAATTATTTTTAACCACAAGCTCTGCGACCCACCCAGAACGGTTCCGCGACACACTTTTGGGTCCCGACCCACCAGTTAAGAAACACTGTGCTATGTTACAGTTGATTCCACTGTTGCGAAGTTTGCTTCTTGTCAGTTCAATCATCAATATGGGATGCTGTTTACATTTTTGTTTACCAGATCTTCTTCATAGGAGCACCCATGTACAGAATTAATAGCCCTCTGCCAGCCAATCAGAAAATAGTATTTCTTGTCTCTTGGGGAAACGTTTTCAATAATATGCCTTGTAGTTTCTTTTTAAGAAGTTGGTATAACATGATTATTGTGTGGATATTTTTGTATTTTCAAACGACTAATTACTTGTATTTTAATTTTTCACATCAGTATTTTGTATTTTATTTTGTTACATTTTATGAGCCAGTATTTGTAGTTTGTAACAAAATATTTTTTGATGTATTTGTGCCCACCTCCTCTGGCAGTAGTAGGCCTACACTAACTGTTTTTGTTTTGTTGGACCATGGTGCTGTAGGCTAATTATTATTTACCGTAGCCGTATATAGGCTCTGGATAAAGGCTGTGCGCCGAAATGTCATTAATAAATATATATCAAATGATCAGAGTGTGCGGCTACTCTGCTTTTAAATTGTAGTGTTGCAGTAGACTGTTTTTGATTTGTTGGACCGTGGTGCTGTAGTTATTATTTACCGCTAGATGGCACGCTAGGCATGATACAGGAAAATGAAATGATCAGAGTGTGCGGCTACTCTGCTTTTAAATTGATAACGTCCTGGGCAGCACTTTGAGAGCAGAGGCAGAGGAAGCCTGCATCTAATAATAGGTAGGCTACGTCCAATCTATTAAAATTAGTATTGGAGTATTAAAATTTCGTCTATTTGTGCATGCGCCTTTCTAATCAGATCTATGAATTCTGATTCAACATGAGCGGACGCCTATCACAGGTGAGCGAAAGCCCCCCCAAAGCTATTTTAAAATTCCCTCCCATTCCCTTAGATGAATGCTTCAAGATAAGTGGGCAAATCCATGGGAAAAATTACGTTAGAAAACAACTACACACCTGCAGATTTCGTCACGTGATTCCAGACGCTTAGCCCTCCCTCCTTCCCTCCTTCAGTCAGTCAGTCAGGTGTGGTAACGTAACTTACAGTCAACAACATCGGTCAGTATGGAGAAACGTTTAAAAGGTCGCTTGAAGTTGGTTGCAAACTGGTGACATTATCTAAACTTCACGGAGTACTTCACTTTGTCAAGAAAGGTAAGTACATTTAGTCAATGTCATGGTTGCTATAAATATAGCGACCGACAACGTAACTTGGCTCTGTGGATGACAACCCATTGGTTAGTCTAGGTTAAAGACAACGTAAGTTAACGTATACTTAACGAGCTAAAGTTGCCAAACAAGCTAACGTTAACGTTCAGATGACGAGTTAAAAATGGCAACAAACAACCTAGGAATGTGTAACATTGATCAATGTTGATTCGAATTGTTCACCTTAGTTTTTGGTAACATTAGAAACGTTGGGATTTGCTTAATTATAGTCTACTTAAACGTCGTAAAATATAACACGTCTACCTTAACTTTCGTTTTAGCTATGGTGGCTAATAATTGAAGCTGGTTTATGTTACGTTATTCGTTCAAATGTGTTTACTACAACGACAACGTAAATCTGTAGTTTGTGTAACGTTGACGTTAGTGTATCAGTGTTGTCCTTGCACATTCTGCCAAAGAGAAGCAACTCGCTGTCCCCAATTTGGCTAGAACTCTAGTCGGGTCAGTGATAAATCTTTGTGGTCGGTAACGCTAACGTTACTGCTAATAAGATTACTGTGTTATCTTACACCTTAGCCTAGTTAGCCTTGCTAATAACTTGTTTGTGATTCAGTCATTTTGGCTTTGAGTTAGAAGGTGGCAAACTAGGTCAAGGTAATGTTAGTAAATTGGCGCACGTAACGTACATTTTCTCCATTCATATAGGAGGACGAAAAAAATAGTAGCCTCTGTTTCAGCGGTGTCTAGCATACACTGGTTCATTAACGTTAATTAAATGCATTGAGACACACTGAAATTGGTGCATAACGGATGACTAATAAGTTGCGTTACTAGAGAAAGTGCTCCTCCCTGTACTTCACATGTTTCTCAAGTTATTCATGTTTTCTTTTGTCTTTATACCCTCAGCCACTCATGTTATGACTTGCCTTTTACCATGAGAGTACACACCCTCACACTACACATTTTACCTCATTTCAACCACATACAGGCTTAGCACTACCACACACATTATTTTCACAGAAGTCATGTGCCCATCATGGCTATCTGAGCACACAAACCCAAAACCTTTTCCTGTGTAGGGTGTGTTTCCACCACCAAGTCTAATAACAATAGTGGATAATGACACAAGGGATGTCAGAGGTGAGCAGCCTCCTGCTACCAACTTCCTGCCCAAGCCCACTGTTGAACAGCTTAGTGTAGTTCTCTTGCTTCATCCATTGGTTGATCATTTACAGGAAAAACTCTCACAGTGTTCTACTTTAGGCTATGTCCTTCAGTGAGCATTCTTTAAAAATCAGACCAGCTCCATTCTTTTGTTTGCATCTGTGAAGTGGAGTTTTCTGTCGGCTGCCTTTTTTGCGATAGGCTTATGGTCATTCTGTTGTCATAAGTTAATGCCTAGAAAATAATGTCTAAAGTAGGCCCTATAGGTGTAGGGGTCCTCGATCAGGATGGAACAGGGAGAGATCAGAGGTAGCAAGATTACTAATTTGTGTTTTCAGTGTGTTGCAACTTGATCCACCTTTAAGTCCAGGTTTGAGTGTGTTTGTTTTGTTTTTTGTTTTTATTTTGTACAGACATAGCACATTATTGTTGGCTGTATAAATTTGCAGGTGTACATTTTGGTTATCTTACTATTGGTGAGGACTGTGTATTTTTTGTTCTTTCTATTGTTTCTTAACATTTTCCTATTGATGTATTTAACCACAATCTTTTACCCCTGCTTAACATTGCTGAACATTTTCACCACAAAACAGGCACCATACATATTCCGGATTACCTAATCATAGCACTTCCATGTTTTTACATGATACTGCCACCTTTTCTCGAACTTCCCATAAGCTCAGGGGGGTATTCCAAGTACGTGGTTTAGAGACAAACCTGGGTAGGTTAACTCAGAGTAAGGGGTAAACCTCCTAATAGAAAAGCTGTATGGCTTCATTCTCCTAACAAAACAATGCCATATGGTTCTTGTTGTAGGAGGTTTACACTTACTCTGAGTTAACTTACCCAGGTTTGTCACCTACATTAGGTAAACATTATACTTGGAATACCCCCCAGGTTACCTGACAGCTCTCCTGTGCTCAGCAAAATGGCTTATATTCATTTGTGTGGCCATGTTTACATACTATAACAATGCCATGTTTTAGGTGCAAGATCTGCCCTAAGCATGAAACAGGTGCGTCTTAGTACCTGTCTTAGTACCTCAGCTCCTCAGTCTATTCCCCAAATATCCAGGTTTCTCATCATACCATTTTAATTCTGCTATGCCCCTCAGTGACTGATGTGGTACCTGTTGCTAAAATATATTTGACCACTCTGCTAATGTACTCTTTAACAGTGATAAATAAAATACATATTGCTTATGAAATGGCACTCTTTGTGTCAAGCTATTGTTAAAGTCTCTGATTATTGTAGCTTGTGTAATAGCCTTGGCCTAAATGATTAACATAATGAGTCTTCATTCAGGTGACCTGAACTGTAGGAGGTTCGATGCTGTGTTTCCTTTGACATGCATGGCAACATTGATAAATAAGGGTGGTTTTTCTTGCAAGTTCATGTTCAGTAATTTGTTAGACCTTTCCCTATTTTACTTTCAAGCTGGTCTTGCTGGCTGTACAGGTACTTGAGCAGGACTCTGTACGATTGAATGAGGGCACTCTGTTTAAAATTATGCATTGTGGTGTGTAATCATTCAACCATTTCTCACCCACAAGGGATATTAATACATCACTGATAGGGTTGGGCACCGAAACACGGTTCTAATATGGCACCGGTGCCGACGCAAACGGTAGTAACTGCATCGAATAACAACGTGGATTTCGGTGCCTCATTTCGGTGCTTAAATAGCGTTTTTTTTTGTTTTTTTTTATACGAGGCATCACTGCATGTCATGCGCCATCTCTAACGTCTTGCTCTGATAGGAACACATTCAGATACAGTTAGCTAACATAAACACTGGATGTATAAACCAGAGGGGTGCACCACACACAAGTAGACAGTGTTTGACAGCTTTGCGTGAGCCCAGGTAGCTTACTTTTAAAGCGATATTGCGAGCTCCTGTCAAAATCTAGTAGTGGACCTAACAGCAAAAGGCTATGAAACAACATCAACAGTAGCCTATATGTTACACAATATCCTTGCTAATGTGCTAACTGGCATTTATTTGAAATGTTATCAGCAAAGTTGTAAGGTGAAAACTTTATTTCACGATTGTGTTATAAACAACATGATGGCATGATATTAATCTTTCATGTGCATGAGGCCCATATAGCATCACAATGAATATGAAGATCATGTTAAAAGTTAGCTGGCAAAAACATAAATATGAAGGTTACATACCTGATGTCATTGAGCTGTCAAAGAGGCTCTGAAACCATCTCCAGTAGCCCTACGTTATCGCCTAATTAAACTCAGCTGACTGGTTTTAGCGCATAGTTGCTGTTAAAATGCCTACTAGGCTAGCGCTGGGAATCTAAACACTTCAACACCGACATGTAGCCTAACATGTTAAAAACTATTGCGTGTTATGGGTTAAGACATGAAATTTCTTGAAGCATTTGGGAACACACTGAATTAACTGGAAAGTAGAGTCCCTGTTAGATTATCTTGCTTGCAAATGCCGTTGTCCATGACCTGGCAGTTCTATGGCAAGCGGTTTTAACATACCTTATGGCAAACCGCCTACACTGGGTAAACTTGAAAGCAGAGCTTACCATTGTGTGTGCATGCGTGGCAAGCTGTTTTAACATTTAAATGTATTATTTGTAGGAGCAATGAGATATTGATAGTAAATATAACAGTTCAATTTCATGTTCAAATTTGTCTTATCAATAAAAAAAGCAATTCATGCTTTAGACTATTTTAATTTAAAACATTTTAAAAACAAAGTACCGGTTCAGGCACCGTTTCGGCACCGGCACCGTTTTAAAAGTATCGATTTAGCACCGGTATCGGATAAAACCCAAACGATACCCAACCCTAATCACTGATGATGTATTTTACAGTGCATGCTGCTGTACTTTCGTTTTCCATGGACCTGCTCAGGTTTCTTGTCTGACTTTTAGTGAAGTTGCTTTTCAATGTGTGTGCAAGCGGCTGTGATAGAGTGTGATAGAGATAGAGAGTTAGTTATTGGAGTTGAGTGAGTAACTTGGTAAGCTGTGTATTTCTGTCCTGAGTTATTAGACAGTGTTGATTGTGACAGCTGACCGTTTATTTGTTCCATGCCATGGGCCATTTGTGCATAACAACAGCATTAGTCCTCCTCCCTTTGGGTGAATGACATGACATCACTCCATGTATTATGTTGGTCTTGTGTTTTGAAGAGCAATCTGCTCTGCCAGTCATTTCACACAACAGAGCACTGGCATGACGCGTGTTGTAAAGAAGCATGAAAGGCTGGAATTGAAATGAAACTTGTGTACGTATGTTCCTTGTGTGGGCCTATTGTGTATATGTTCCTTGTGGGTGCCTATTAGGGCTGCAAGATTTGGAGAAAATATCTACTTGTGATTTTCTTTGGACAGACATTGCTATATTTGATTTGCGATATCATTTTTGTCAAAGTCACATTTCACTTGAAGTTTGGTGAGCATGCCTAATGCATGAGAAACACAAGAAAAGCACTGATGAGAATTTGCACTCCTGTTTGGTTAGATTCACTGTCTGTACCACATGGAGGATAGCATGAATAAAAATAATAGATAGTGATAAGACCATTGAGTTCAGTTGCGAGCAGCACAATTACATGCAGCCTTTACAATTAGCTAATTAGTTCAAATTGTGATTCCAATTAAAAGTTGTTTACTTTTGCTACCCATTTGCCTATAAATACATTTAATGTAGGCCAACTGATTGAACATATCAAGAGGTCATGTTTGGGAATACACATGTTTAAAGATATGTTTACCATTTGAAGAATATCTATCAGTATGATATGACTGACACAATATGACTGTCTTTTCTTTGACTCTTTTTGTCCCCTTTTATTCTGTCTTTCCTGCCTTCCTTCCTGTCTTACTTCCTTCTTTCTGTCCCTCCCTCTGTCCATCTATCCCTCCCTCCCTTCCTCTCTTCATCTCCTCCCTTTTGTTTTGAACAATGTTCTTGCCAAGCATTGGCAGTAAAAACATGAAATAATAGGATGTTGTAGTGGCGTGTAACTTTGTGCCTCAGGTGCAAGCTATGCCCGGCATTCCCATCCTTCTCCAGAGTTGCAGACAGCAACGGGTTGGAGCTTGTCTTTGGCGCGAGTCTGAACCTGAGGTGGGGGGGGGGGTCTGAGGAGTTGGAGTTGAGCATTGGAACTGCTCCACGTGCAGGTGAAAAGTCATCTGTTAACAAGGACTTATGCTCACCTCTGTCTCAAACACAGAATCTAAGACTCCAAACATTCCACTTTGTGGTTTCTTTTCTTTCTCTTGGTGTTTTTTTTTTTTTTCTGTTTTTTTTCCCCATAGGTTGGAATATTTGTGAGAAAGTTGGCCTATATCCTATATGTAAATAGGCTACTTCTAAAGTAGATTATTGTTTGTGGTAGTGTATGTGTGTGTGCAGTAATCCCCATTCCATTGCCTTCCAAAGAACCAAATGGAAGATGTCGTTATTCTGTCCTCTAACAAAAACCACAGCTTTTGTCTCAGGTTGGTCTTGGCTGAACGGTGTTGACAGTGAAGAGTACCTCATACCGCATGTGTAAATGCCACAGTTTCCATTTGTTAGCTTTGATACCAGTGTTCAATTTCAGAGTCTCATCCATTTTTGTCTTTCTTTAGGTCCAAATGACAGCCCTCACATGAGCTCTTCTGGATAGAAAACCTTCATTAACCTTATTGCTGGGAGGTCTCTGCACCATCGCCGCAATGGTTCAGCGCTGCACTCACGAGCCAATCAGCCGTACCAATTCACACTGGAGCCTTATCCCAACCTAGCTGTGGATGCTAACAAGACTAAACCATCAGAACTAGACTGTGTGGGAGTCGTGTGGATCGTTGGACGTGCAAGTTGTCTTCCCTCTGTGCTGAAGCTGATCGCGCACAGGACTAAATGTGGGGCTGAGAGCCATGCCTTTTCTTCCTCTGCTGGCTTTACTGTGTGCACCTCTTCTCACCATTGCACATGGTCAGCCCACCACTGACACCCTTGTGCCTCGGAAGAGCATCCTCCACCAGGGTAAGGGGTGGCCCCTTTAGATTGATTTGGCATTTTTGACTATGTTTTCATATTCTCACTTCTGAAGTGCTATGGAAATGAGATTAAAAGCTGATTGGGTTTATGAATTGGTTCTTCAGATGCACATGCCAAGTTGTTCCAAGAGGCTGGCGTGTGGAACTACACAACCATGCTGCTGAGGGAAGACCTGGGCCTGCTGATGCTTGGGGCCAGGGAAGCCATCTACGCCCTCAACATTAGCGACATCTCTGAGATGAAATCTGCTGTATGATTCTCCCTTCACTCTTATGTTTTACAAACTAGGGACTTGCATTGAAGCTTTCTTGCAGTGTTCTTTGAATAAATGACAGTACAGAACAGTGCATTTGTAGAAATTGGTAGTATTTCTTCTTTCAAATTCAGATTTGATTTGTTTTTTAAGTCCAATTTTGATTCGATCGATTGTCGGTCAAGTAGGCGGGATATAACTACATCAGTATGTCATCCATAGTGATTTGCTTATTGTGTTTTTTTTTTTTTTTTTAATCGGGCGGTGCATTGTCTACCTGCCAGTCTTGCTTGGGCTCTTACTTTAAACAAATCTGTTTGTTTGTGGGTGCACCCAATTGTGGTAGTGATGGGGCTGAGGGAATGTAGCAGTAGCCCAATATGCCTGCCCTTGTGCCTCTGTGAATATTCTTTTCGTTACTGCAGGTACATTGGGGTGTTCCAGAGGATAAACAGAAAGAGTGCACCTACAAGGGAAAGAATGCTGATGTAAGTTTACTTTCTGCTCTCCCTGGATCACTGCAAACAAAGAATCCCAAAAAATCATGTCTTCATGCATCTGCACGAGCCATTATTTATGTCTTTGGTCCTTGTCTTCGCTAAACTTGGCAATGCACAGAGAAATTGCAAGGGCATGTTGGTTGTTCCAGGTGTGCTTATTTGGAGTTCAGGTCAATTAACTGTGCCGAAATCAACCAACTCCAGCCAAATTTCACTCTGCAGCCCACAGATTTGAGTAGATCAACTGGAGTCAGTATTTCAACACAAGCTTGACGTGTGCATCCTTTTACAGATTGAGTGTCGAAACTATATCCGGACTCTTCATAAAATCAACACCACCAGTATGTATGTGTGTGGGACCAATGCCTTCAGCCCCACTTGTGACTACCTGGTAAGAAAGAACAGGTTTTGGCTGATCTCAACATCAGGGTTGTATTAAGACTGAACTGGTACTTCTTTTACACTGTGTGTGTTTGTGTTGACAGACATTTGCTGATGGACAGCTGAAACTAAGGGACATGCCTGAAGAGGGGAAAGGGAAGTGTCCTTTCGATCCCTTCCAGAGATACTCCTCCCTTATGGTCGGTACGTGCTTCCTCATGTTCTCTGCCTTTTTGGCACATAGTGCTGAAACGCCCATTGCAAGGAGGTGAAGAAGAGATCTGTATTGTTGATCTGGGTTTATTGCACAGGTGTGAAAAGTAAAAAAAAAAAAAAAAAAAGTATGGAATTACAAATCACTGCTCTCTCGAAATCTGGAAAGTGTGGCTCAGTCATATGTACACAGAAATGCAGATAGTGTGCAAAGCTCAAGGGTTAAAATTCAAACAAAATAGGGCTGGGACATGGCGTCTCACATGTCGATGGCGTCGGCGCTTAAAAAAAAATACGTTGACGCAAAAAAAATATGGCGTCGATTCGTCAAGCATAACGTGTGCTGCTAAATATTTTTAATTTTACACCTTCAGTGTTTTCCATACGTTGACTAATCTGTGGCTGGGCACCACAAAATCAAAACCGGCCACCACACATTGATGTTCTATATTGTAGGCCTACTATTTAAATTAAAGAGAAGATAAAATAATTTCATTGAGCTGCACTTTTTACTCATACTCACAGCCTTTCCTCGCCCCGCCCTCTCTCTCTTGTAACGAGCCCGCTGCTCCTCCTCTGCATGTGCATTTAACAAAATATTCACGGTTGTTGAAGGATTGTTGTTGCCACATAGAAGCACTGTATAGAACACAGTGGTCTACATTGCTATTAAATCCGCTTAGCATCGTGACCATGCTGCGCAAATTTGCAGCATTAAAACTGCTGCATTAAAGTTAAAGTAAACTCTGCTAAGGTCTTATCACAACATAGTTTAGTCTCCTCAATGTACTAAGTTAAGTTACAGTATGCAATCAAGCTCAAAGCTAACGTTAGAATACTGTTTGGGTGTCAAGTTTAGCATGCTTACTTGCAGCTGCTTATTCGTTACTCATGCAGGGCTCATTTTATTGACTCTGAATGTTTGCAAAATCCCGATGTAAATGGAAAAGTGTTTTCCAAGACTCAAAAGTGCTTGTCCAAAGGAGAAGTACGAACCGTTATTTGAACTAACTACGTTATGAATTGCATCCACACATCAGCAGCCTTTTAACTGTGTTAATGTTAATTGCAAGGATTCCCACTCGAACGTCTTAAAATGACGTTAGACATATTAGACATACACTAGCCTACTGAACTTTGCATCTTTGCACTAGTATAGTCTTTTATTTTGGAATCTTAAGAGCAATAAACCTATTGCAATGTTAAAGAATTCATGTTTTTTTCATTCAGATGTGTAAATAAACATGTATAAGTTGCTATTAGTGAATTAATGGGGAGAGAATCAAATCGAATCGGACTGAAAAAAAAGAAGAAGAAAAAATGAATCGTTAGATTAATCGATGCATCGAAAAAATAATCGCTAGATTAATTGTTAAAAATAATCGTTTATCCCAGCCCTAAAACAAAAATACATTTGTTTACAAAACTGCAAAATGTACTTAAACTCGTATTTGAAGAACAGATAATCAATTTACTAAGTATTGTTTGTTGTCTCATGTTGTGCTCATATGTCCAAATATGTTCTCCTTTCTTTATTTCCTCCTCTCTTTCTCTCTCTCTCTCTTTCTCTCTCTCTCTTTCTCTCTCTCTCTCTCGGTCTCTTTCTCTCGCTCTCTCTGTGTTTCTGTCTCTCTCTGTCTGTCTCTCTCTGTATCTGTCTTTCTCTCTATCTGTCTGTCTCTCTCTCTCTCTCTGTTATTTATTTTCATCATGCCATGTTGTCCTTCAGGTAATGACCTTTACTCTGCCACTTCAATCAACTTCCTGGGCTCTGAGCCAGTGGTGCTGCGCAGCTCCCAGACAACACTCCGCACCGAGTTCAAAAGCTCCTGGCTCAACGGTGAGCCTCTTTTTTTACTTTCATTACTTCGGCCGTCCATGAATACACAACACAAGTCTATTCAATGTTTAAAACACTTGCATATTCTGTTTTGTCTTTTTATTTTAAAACACTATTATAGAGCCTATATTTACAACATTATATTGCAGTGAACTTATCTCACTTTTTATGTAGTTTAGAATGGTACACCAACAGCAGGCAAAGTATGCAGCCTTTTTGTTGCAATGTTTGTCATGGCATAGCTACACTGAAAGTATTTGACCAGGAAGAGGTAGGAATTATTCAGCTTCCCACACGGTAGCTTTAATTAGTCACCAATTTAACTATTGAGCTCTAAACCCTATGGAGTAAACAGTCTCCTACTGAGGGTGGAATGCCTGGCATGTCTCTCCCCTGCAATAAATTAACACTGTGGTCGGTAGCCTCAGAAATGTTCTGCAGTGTGGCTTCCACAAACAGGCCAGCTCTGTTGCACTAGTCTACATGAATATACTTGCCCATGATGTATGTCATGCAGTGTACCGTGGTCCAAAGAATGCCATCTAATGTATGTGTCCCTGGAAAAGAACACAGGGGTATCTCAGGTATGCTAACAGCTCCTGTTACCTGGAGCCCTTTTCAGTAGCATGCAGTGAATACACCCCCCATTTCCCCTCCAGAACCCAACTTTGTGTACATGGACCTGATCCCTGAGAGTGAAGACAGCACAGATGGGGATGACGATAAGGTCTACCTGTTCTTTAGCGAGAACGCCGTGGAGTACGACTTCTACAACAAGCTCATGGTGTCTCGAGTGGCCCGAGTCTGCAAGGTAAGCTCACTGGAGCACATCTTTTGATGTTGTGTTTGTTGTGTTTTTATATATCTCTCTTGTGTAATATACATAGATTTGTACAAAGTTTCAAGTGTGATTGTATTTTGTCATGCCACATGTTGGAAATGTACGTAGCAGTGGGCGACAGTCTTAGCCTGGCTAACACCAGACCAGGCCGCTTTTCGAATATGAATTGAGATTGAGAATGGTTCTGGGGACATTTCATTCACTTCCAATTTCCAAAGGGGTTGTAACCAGCAGTGAAATTAAAATGAAATTTGTTACATTGAATTCTTACTATTGAATTCTTTGCTAACAACTTTATCTGGGTTCACCAGACATCAGTCTGAATATAATCAGTAAAGCTGGACTATCTGTGTTTGTACTCGGTCTGCAGGAGGACATGGGCGGCCAGCGAACGCTGCAAAGGAAGTGGACGTCCTTCCTGAAGGCGCGTCTGGACTGCTCTGTGCCTGAACCCAGCCTGCCCTACATCGTCCAGGACGTCTTCCTGCTCAGCGGAGAAAACTGGGAGTCTGGCGTCTTTTACGCAGTCTTCACCCCCCAGTCGTGAGTGTCACCAGCATTCCGACCTCCACACACGCCACTGTGAAAATAAGAGGCCTCAGAGCAATTTGGAGATGTCTGTGTTGTTGTTGTTTGTCACTTTTGCGGCACACTGGTAGAGCTGTATTTTGTCGCTCTTTGTTACCGGGGGGGTTGTAGCTTTGCAGCTTTGCAGCTTTGCAGCCACAAAGAGTAGCTTAGATCATGCACACAGCGTGCCTTGTAATTACTACAGTAATGTTGCGAGTCTGGGTTTTGTGTTTCTTTGATGCAGCGAATCATCTGACCTGTCTGCTGTGTGCGCGTACAGCATCTCGGCCATCAAAAAGGTGTTCTCCACGGGCAAATACAAGACCCCGGTGTCTGTCGAGACGTCCCACATTAAGTGGGTGATGTTCAGCGGGGACGTGCCCTCCCCCCGGCCAGGCGCGGTGAGTGCCCTGTAATTCCCCCTTGGCCTCTTAAGAAGGCTGTCAGCCTGTGTTACTTCACAGTTGTAATCTTGCTCGTGAGCATTTTGCCGGTAAAATCCTTGGCGAAATCCCCGCCGACCTCCTTTAGTTTCTTCATGTTTTAGTGCCCTAAGCAAAATCCCACCCCCCTGTCCAACTTCCCCACCCACCAGAATATGAAATCTCACCTTCATCTCTTTGTTCCTTGTCATCATCTTTATCATGTTTGAGAATGCTTCAGACAACTACTTTATCCTTCTAAACATTAAACTTCAGACATTCGAACTTCTAAACCACAGTGAAGTGAAGTGTTTTATTATACTCATTACCACCAAGCCAGTTCTTCTTGTTCTCTCTATACCACCCATGCACTAGCAGTCAAGGCTATTGTCTGTCACCTATACCACAAAAAATCGACGAGGAGATTGAATTCCTCAGAAGCATTATTGCAAGTCACAACATTGATTGTCTCTCTATGCAGTACAGTAGCTCCATCTGTTGAACAGATTCATTAGTGTGATGTTGTGAAGCTTTGTCAAGCATCTGCATTTTCAAAGACTCTCACTTCCTTCCCTAAATGTCCCTCCTTCATTGTAATCATGCATTACCCTTTCCCCTCAGTGCATAAATGATGCAGCCAGAAGCCAGGGCATGACCCGCTCACTGGACCTGCCGGACAAGACGCTGCAGTTCATCCGGGACCGGCCGCTGATGGACGACGCTGTGCGGCCCCTGACCGGGACCCCTCTGCTGCTAAAGAGAGGGGCAGCTTTCACCCGCATCGTGGTAGACAACGTGGTCGCACTGGACGGCCAAACGCACCCTGTGATGTTTATCGGCACTGGTATGTTTCTCTGACTGAGTCTCCGTTTGAGCATCAGGCTCAGTGTATGCTCAAGCAGCATTAACAAATCAGCATTCCGGAACATTGTAATTATGTCACTCAAGCATGGTGACGAGGAGTATTTGAAGTGTGTTTGTGTCTTGGAAAGATCCCTAGTTAAGCCTCATTGATGCTGCCCTGCCTAGTAGTATTTATATTTTTAGTTAAAGTTGCCAGTCAGAATAAGAAGGTTGAAGAAATCCCACTTCTTTTAAAAAGACTCTTCACTTGTCTGATGATTGGCGAGCTTGTCGTTAAGAGCCTTCCCTCTCTCCTCCCCCCAGAGAATGGCTTTGTTCAGAAAGCTGTGAACTACGACGGGGAGATGCATATCATTGAGGAGGTGCAGCTGTTTGAGACGTCAAAAGCCATTAGGGTCCTCCGTCTGTCGTTGAGTACGGTAAGAGACGGGATGCAACCCATCAAACAGAAAATCCACAAACACAACCATATTACAAGGTGCCTTCAATAAGCACAACTTTTCACAGGAGTACCGCAGCAGCAGTCATCACACGTGCACACTGCACATACATAAACAAATTTACATGCTTCAAAAACTACAAGTCCTGCCCATGAAAAGGTTCTGGTGGCACTCTTTACGCATGATGGATCTTACACACATGCCCGTGCCACTTCCCTGCCCCTCTGGATATCTCTCCAGTTTCACTGTAGCCTCTGTTTTGTCTGTGACCAGAAGGCAGTACATTTACATTTATGCTTTACATTTTACATTTATAGCCACTCTCTATGGCACTTTTAGTGCCTCATTTTAACGCAACTGCATTTTAACGCAAACTAAGTGTTGCATTTGAGTACAGAGGTCAAAGACAGCCCTGACCTGGTGGTAAGATTTGGGTATAATCTCCTAATTATTTCTTTAGGGAAGTCGTGGTTGGTGGAGTTACTCTCAATGCAAAATCTATAAGCTGCTAAAGCCTTTGTGACCAAACTGTGTGAGTGTGTGTGTGTCAGGGTAAACTACTGCTAATTTTCTAACTAAAGCTCACAGTGCCATGGTTAGGGGCTTCTGGTTCCTAGTTCATAGGCTCCAAGTCAACTCAGGTGAAATTTAGTTTGAGTAGGTATACAATTGTTCTCTCATTCATCTGTAATACAATAAGTATTCTTGAATTTCCCCTGGGGATCAATAAAGTATCTATCTATCTGTCTCTCTGTCTCTCGAAAGTCAAGTTTTTATTTCAATGCAGTTTAGCTCAGTTTAGGAGCATGACACAAGAAGAGATTTATCTAAATAAAATCTTTAGAATCGAACATAGTGTTTTTCATATTATTTCAGAGGAATTTTGGTGCGCAAATGCAAGCCTCATGGGAAAGATTACCTTTTCTTGATCATCAGTCCAAAACATACCAGTCAAAAAGCCTTGTCAATGTTTAAGTTTTAATTTGATACGTATTGTAAATTAGGCTACACTACAAATAGACGTTTGATGTCTCATTATAGGTCCTGTTTTTGTGCAGTCTGTAATACTTCAGAAATACAATGTCAGTAATTCGTCATCAATATTTTTCCTCTGTGTCATGTGATGAATGCCCACGTGCATGTTTGTTGTGGTCAGGGCCAGCTGTATGCGGGCACGGAGTCCGGTGCTGTGCAGATGCCCCTGAGTGATTGCGGCCGCTACATCTCCTGTCTGGACTGCGTGCTGGCCAGAGACCCCTACTGCGCCTGGAGCCTCACAACTTCCCTCTGCTCCACCCTGCTCCGCTCACCAGACACAGACGACAGGTATCCTGCCCTCTCTCTATGCCCACATGAACAGACAGTTCTTTCTTCTGTTCCCATTCCCAGAGTACACCGGAACTCATTACATATGTGCTACTATGTTTAATCCCATGCAAGGTCCCCTCTTTGGTCACATGAATTCACGTCTGAATTGACTAGCTTTAGTGAGTTCACTGTCTAGTAACAGAAATGCTGCAGAAATTGACCTGCTTCTCTTCATTTTCCAGGAATTTGATTCAGAGCCTGAAAGAGGGAGATGCGTCCTCTTGTCCAAAGTCAGGTAGGTTCAATTTCTGATGAATGAATGGCTGATATTCTAAAACTGATAGTTCCGGTCCTTGATTGTGATTGACTGAAAAGCAGGCAAATCCTCAGCTATGAACTGATTAATGTGGAATGTCCAGTAGTGATCACTGCAAAAACTGCTCATTCAACACTGGTAATAGATGCTCAAGATATAGTTATGTCTTTAGGACACCCATCTGACTGCAGCACATTTAAGAAGTATGCAGGAAAGTTTGTAAGAAACTTTTGTATTGTTATTTGGTATTTGTTATGTGGTAGCAAATGATGTTGACTATCAAAGAAATAGACCTAATGTAGGAATGCACACAGATATTGCGCTCCGGCCAATCCAAACTTTTCTCATCTGTTGTTCCTCGTTGGTGGAACACACTGCCAGTTCCTACAAGGGCAGGGTCATCCCTCTCCATTTTCAAAAACTCTTGAAGACCCACCCCCTAACTCATTGAATGCCAAGGCTGCACAGAAAGTAGCCTACTGGTGCTGAAAAGGTGAATAGATTGTAGAATAGCCAAAGAAGATGTAGCATTGTTATAAAACCTTTAAAATCTCCAAACAATCACAAGTAGGACAGTTCATCCATTGCAACTGGATTGATGAAAGGTCACGTACACCTGTAGGCTACATTGTATTTGGGAAAAGCAAAAGGTATCAGCATAATGTTTGTTTGTTTGTTTGTTTATTTATTTATTTATTTTTATTTATTTATTTATTTATTTATTTGTTTGTTTATAAACAAAAACATCTGTCAGTGCCATGCCGTTTTCAACAGCTATCAAAAACAAAGGTCATTTTTGGATGGATGGATTTTTTTGTGAATGTTTCTTCTTCTACATAAGATTTTAGTCATCTTTAGTTCATGTGATACTTTATTGTCAATGCACAAATTAAGTAACAGTAGTCTGAAACAAAATGCTGTTTTACATCTAACCAGTAGTGCAAATAACTGACATGTCCAAATGGGCCTTGATGAAATGCGTCGCTAGACTGTTCATACACATTTTAACGGGCCAAAGTTGAAGAGCTGTCGTCCGTTATTGTTCGTGCAAATATAGGCTGATTCATGTTCCCTTGCATTGTGTAACTGAGGTCCATGGCGAGTCTGGCTTTCACCAGACCAAGCTCAATCTTTTAAGAAATCAAAAAATAAATAGCGGGCAGATCAGGCTGGGTTCACCCAGCCTAGTCCATAGGCACCCGATATTTTTTAATTTTCCAATTGAGATATCCACGCTCTGGCTATTTTAAATGCAAAAATGCATCAGGGAGTTATGACAAAACTGTAACTAACAAACTAGATCCTAATAGAAAGCTGTTAGCTTCCCTAAGCTACAGTTAGGCCTATTTACAACATAAATTGTCAATAGGCTATGCTGGCGACACAAATAAAATCTCCTTTGGAAACCAATGGCGTACACCTTACAGTATCAAGCGGACTTAAATTGCCATATCGTGGCAAAGTTGTAATAAAATTCACGCAGCTCCATGAGTCAAGGAAAGCGTGAATTAAGTAGCCACTTCTAAATGGGACCCACTACACAGTAGCTTAAAGGAGAATTCCGGTGTGATATTGACCTAAAGTGTGTTGAAACATGATACCGAGTGTGAACGTATGTCTGATAGCCCATCTCGGCTTGTCCCCTGCACTCCAAAATCTGGGCTAGTTAGCCGATGCTACCAACAGCTTTTTTTCAATGGTGGTGCTTCGCATCGGGCTAGCCATGCAAATAAATCACTGTTTTACACCATTTACGAGGCTCAATGTATCTCCACACTTCATTGGTAGACTTCGAGGGCCCTGACATTTAAAAGCGAGACATTGAGAACTTTGAAAAAGCACTGGTAGTTTACTTACAAGGCGATTTATGCAGACAGTATCTTCCACGAAGTTTAGCGTTTGCAGCCATCTTGAATTTAGTCGCGATAAATTCGGCGACGCAGTAAGAATGAACAGGTATGATAAAGGGATCAGATTCAAAAAATAATTCAGTGGAAATGCATGGATTTCAGCTTCTTCCAGTAGCAGCAACTGGAATCCATGCGTTTCCACTGAATTAATTTTGGAATTGGAAATGAAGGTGTCTGTTTGGAAACTTCACACACACACGTGCTTTTTAATTTCACAGACTACAACTACCAAGCTGGAATCAAAGCACATCGATTCCCCTCACACCCTGCACGCACTTAAAACAAAATAAACAGGCGTCTCAGTCTCACGCATGTATAGGCAAAACTGTATCAGACCCGGTTAGCGTTGGTAAATCTTCCATTGCACAGAATGATTTTTGTAGCACGTGCAACAAATGACAGTCGAAAGATACAATTACAGTGCTGCTATCAATTTGCTTGGTATAACCGCATTTATAGTTTTCTACAAATGCAATCAATCAAATTGGCCTCCATCACTCAACCAACGCTAACGGTAACATTACCTAGGTCCTTATTGATATTATAAGATTAACGTACCTGCAGTAAAAACCAAGCATGTCCGATAAACATCCTCAGATTTATTTCGGCTTCAAGAAGAAATGGGAATTACATTTCATGTGAACATCGTCCTATCCTTATTAGATGTTCTCTGCGGTAAACTACAGTCCTTGTAAGAAGCGTCCATTGTTTTTCCAACCCACTCCGATGCGCCATCTAGTGGACAAACGACTACTTATCGCCAATACTGGAAATGCAGCCATGATGATAAATTTATTTTTGGCTTTCTTTTAATCCTACTGAATTTGTAATTATGTATCTGGCCGTTCTAATACCGATAGTATGTGGGTGCCTGTGTGTGTGTGCATGTGTATATGTGTGCACCGCCATCTACAGGCCAATGAGTGTACAGTCACTAAATGTACACATAACCTAATTTTTTTTAGACCCCCCCCCCCCTCCATGGATGAAATTCTACGAAACTTGGCATACCCCCAGAGAATGCCTGGTCAATCATACACATAAAATTTGGTGCAGTTCTGAACATCTTAACTGAAGATTGGGGCGATTAAAGCAGAATAATATTGCATTTTCATTTTTTACCGGGGGGGTGCAAATCACAAATGTGATTATGGTGTGATTATGGGCCAGGTTGATGTGGGCCCTTGAGACCAACATACCATAAAAGATTCTTCATCCTCAGTGCCACGGTTCAGGAAGTTATTTAGGAAAAACTGTTTTTTTGCGGTTCGGGGGGCCCAGCACGGGGGGAGTGGTCCCCGGGGACGAAACGGTGCACCGGTGTTTCGGTGTCCTGGGTATCGTTGACCAAAAATTCAGGAAGTAGATGACGGGGGGACGGGGAGGGGGGGGGGTGTAGGCAGTCTTTATATGACCGCTTCGCTAGCGGCGGTCATAATAATTATGTAGGAAGTTTAAAACCCAGAATTGACCAAAAGTGCACCAAATTCAACACAAATGACTCAATACACTTGGAGGAGGCCTGCGTCCTTTCTTTTACAGATATTTTAGAATTTGGATATCGTTTCAGTATCGAGTATCAAGATATTTATGGCAGGTATTGTATCGAAGTCATAATTTTGGTATCGTGACAACACTATGCCAGAGCCACTTCTAGATGTCGAGGATCGGAGGGTCTACCACCAACAAGTGACAGTGTTTCCCATACATTGACTAATCTGTGGCGGTGCGCCATTATGTTTAATTTAATTTATTTTAAATTAAATTAAATATAAGATCAAATCCTTGCATTGCCATTGAGCTGCGCTATTTACGCACGCAGCCTTTCCTTACCCCGCCCCGCTCTCTCTCGTAGCCTGCTGCCGCTCCTCTGCATGTGCATTTAACAAAATATTCACTATTGTTGAAGGATTGTTGTTGCCACATAAAAGCATTGCATAGAAGACATCTGGCTAAATTGCTATTAAATCCGCTTAGCATCGTGACCATGCTGCGCAAATTTGTTCAAAACTGCTGCATTGAAGTGAACTCTGCTAAGGTCTTATCACAACATAGTAGGCTACATTGAAGAGACTAAACTAAGTTAAGTTATGCAATCAAGCAGTATCTCAAAGCTAACGTTAGAATACTGTTTGGATGTCGAATTTAGCATGCGTAGCCTACTTACAGCTGCTTGTCGAAGGGCTCATTTTATTGACTGACACTGAATGTTTACAAAATCCCGACGTAAATGGAAAAGTGTTTTCCAAAATTCAAAAGTGCTTGTCCCAAGGAAAAGTACAACCTTTATTATTTTAACTATGTAGAAAACGTTATGAATTGCATCCACACATCAGCAGCCTTTTAACTGTGTTACTCACGAACGTCTTATGTGAGGCACTCAATTAGACCTATACACTACCAAGACTATCTTAATAGATGCAGTTCTGCATTAGGCTTATTCCCGCTATCTAAGTAGGATATATTCTGAGTTGAAGGTTATCTGTGCAATTTGTTATTGTGATGAAATGCATTAAACACCACGAGTGACTCACTATGTTAGCAATAAAAATATGGTTGTGTTTTGAATAGAATTTCCGAGTTTATTACATGTTAACTGTAATCCTGTTCCCATTAAATACGTTAATAAATTATAGTATGGCTAATGCTCAAACATGTATTTAGAGAACACTTTTATTTGGTTTTAGTGATTTACTTTTGAAATCAACCCAATTTAGGGAAAAATAAGTAAAAAGAATCGCTATTTTATGTTAAAATGCTGATTATGCGGCTTAGAACTCAGAATTGAGCTTGGTAAACAAAATATTCAGAATCGGCACCCTCAAATTAGGTAAGAATGGTGGTTTACCAACTTTTCCTCAAATTTGCCGTCAGAAGTTCGCTTATGTGAAGCTGCTCTCCCTCTAATGAAAAAATCGTTACATTTCTTTTTGCGGTGCCTTTACTTTATAAAACTCCACCAGGAATTTATAGTAACAGTTTTAGAAAACCTACGGCCTCTCGGGGATTATTGCTTAATTGCACCTTAATTTCATGGATTGAATCATCATTTAAATCACTATATATTAGGCAGGTCTTCACTATGAACTTTTTTTTTTTAAATCACATTTTTAGCTTTTGCGTGTGGTCAAATGTTCGAATAAAACTTATGTACTGAAATTGTCCTTTTATGTATTTCTGTCTGTAGCCCCTATGAGGGCCAGAGCTGTACATGTGTCCCCCGGGAACAACATCCAACTGGACTGCCAGGTGGACTTAAACCTAGCCCAAGTGAACTGGCACTTCAACGGGCAGCTACTTCAGACGTCTGCGAAGCACTACCTCTACAGCCAGGGCCTTCTCATCTTCAGTGTCTCCGCCAGCGACATGGGGGAGTACACTTGCCAAGCCACCGAGCATGTGGGCGTGCACGAGTACCCTCAGGTAATGGCCGCCTATAAACTGCTGCCCCCTCAGACAGTGACTTCTCAGCCTGGCGAGGAGAATCTGGGCGATCCTGAGCCGGAACCAAGCGTTACTGAACCCACTGTCAGCCAGATCACGGCACCCAAAAACACCCCGTCAGTCGGCAAAGGCGAAGTAACTCCAGATCGGCCCCAACCCAATGCAAAAGTTGGCCAGATTACAGGACTGCAGGTGGCGGTGGTGGTGCTCACCTTGATACTGGTGGCTGTGGTCGGGGCGGTCATGTACTACAGAAAGCGGCTAATACGACATCAATCGGCAGGTGGTACCACCAGCAACGGTGCTGCCTACCAGCCGGCCTCCCAAGGCAAGACGGACGATCCTAGAACTGATCAGAACTTCAACAATTCCACTACTGTGACTTTCAGTGGGAAAGGCACCAGTAACGGCCCTGTTATAGCAATATCCAGGATTGAAGGGGAATCAGAGATTTGATGCTGAATTCAGACAATCCAGAGATGTACAACTACACTTAGTTTTATAAAATCCCAGGGAAATTTGAGTCATGCTACACAAACCATTTCAGTTCACTTATTTAATAAATCAAGGTAAGTGAGATGGATCTGTATGTACATGTGTAATTACATTTTGTACCATTAGCAGGACATTTTTTTATTTTTTTTTTGTATAATATTTTTTGTTGAGCCTCAAAATGTAGGCTCTGTAGCATATGTATAATGTTGTATTTCAGCTGCTGAAATTAAACCCTGGGCCCAGTACTCTCATTGCCAAACTTGCACTTTGTATAAAGGGCCGAGACATACACACATCTTTCTGGAAATTCTACTACAGTCAAATTAACCAAAAATAAATTGCCATATCAACGTATACATTAGTATATATGGAGTCCCTAAGGGGACATGATATTAAAAAAAATGAGTTTCATGTGCGCACGTAAAAAAGAATCCTGCAACTACTAGCAGCTGGTATTTTAGTATCTTGCAACACACATCAAAGACCATGAATCAACATTTAAAAAGTAATAAAGATACATAGTCATGACTTCAGAGAAAGTGCTTATTGTGTTGATATTTAATACACCTGGGGGGTATTCCATCAACCTCGCTAAAGGCCAAACCTGGCTTATTTTGATAAGTCTCGCTAATTTTAGTGAGAATTCCGTTCTATTAATGAGGTTAACGTGAATCCCAGTTTGGTAACCATGGGAATTTATGCCACAGAACTAACCTGCTCCGTAGCAGGTTAACTTTCAAGCTAAATTAAGCTGTGTTGCAAAAAAAAAACAATCAGTCGGAAAACGAGTCCAAAAAGATGGTTCCGTCAACTGTGCTCTCGTCACCTGTAGCCTACAACTTCAAAAATAGAAGTAGGCCTATAGAAATGTTTTTTTCCGACAGTGCACCAAGCATGGATTTACACATTCACTACTTCCAAAGAATGTATGAAGATTATACGATTAAAAACGTTTTAACTTCACATGCGTGTGGTTCTAGGAATCATGCTACTCAGCGTCACTTACGTTCGTGGTGGTGGGTGTAGCGTGCAGGCGGTATAGGAAAAGGAATTAAATTCTTGCGTGTTCCCAGGTTCGCTTCCCATACGAAGTATTAAGGCTACATTGTTTATCACCTTGATAATGGCATTTTTAGTTATATTCTTTGATGAAAGACATATGTCTACTGCTGATAAAGAGTCATGCACATTTAGTAGGCTGTTCAGTGACAGCTTTGCCAGTGGGCTATATTATATCTGATGCAAGCCAAAGGATAATTATTCTGTAGCCTAGGCAGCTAATAATTAAAACTGCTTCATGTGTCGACGATTGTTCATGAATGTCAAATCAACTGTGTGCTACACAGATCAAAAACTAGGCATAGATTGAATTGAAAGCCATTGCATTTCAGATAATTTTATTATTATTAATTTTATATTCCGATTATTTCAACACTTTGGGACTTATGGGAGACAATAGGCTATTATGTTGATACTAATTTATTTTATGACCAACTACACCTAGACAATAATTTGGAGTGAACTCTTTTAATATAAGAACGTAGGCTATAGATAGTTTTGAATATAGCCTATGGCAAAGTTGTTTTTGAGTTTATACTATTTTTTTCATTCACTCGTTTTGTTCAAGCATAGACTGTAGGCTATAGTGAAGCCTATCAAACTTGCAATTGATTTCAAACCATTAGCATTGTTGTTTTAAATGTATGCTTTCATTATTCTCCAATTTCTGTAGGCAATCTATTTTTTTTTTTTTTTCTCTCAATGTTAAATTTGATGACTTTCGATGAAAATCCTGTAGATGGCACTTGCCTATCGAACAGAAATCTAGTATTGTCTTAATTTTACGACATATCGTCTTTTCGTCAATCTACTGTTTTGGTCTACTTTTCTACCTCGTGCACGAGCAGAGATGAAGCTGAACTAAACCTCGCTTGAATAAACGAGGCCAAGATGCCGCTAACTTGAGTTAATGGAACGGCTTCAGCCCCAAGTGAAAGTCTACGCTAGTTCAAGCCAGGCTATTTCTGTTAAGCGCCGCCTTCATTAGCGAGGTTGATGGAATACACCCCAGGTTTAAGTGTTCTTGCATTGTATGTAAACTAGCAACCTCCCTCAGCCTAGAAATCTAGACGCACCCTAGCGGCGGCAAATTAATTTGCTCAGCCTGTACGTCTAGTATCAAACCATAGGGATTTCTATTGGCTGACGCCGTGGACTTCATCCAATCACAGCGCTCTATTTTGTTAGAGAGTCTTAAGGCGGGCTTAACAGGATAACGACAGTCCTGCGACGGTGAACAACAAGGAAGGTGGCTATGGCGAACGAAGAGTGGTTGTTTGAATCGGCGTTGGCGTCAACTTTGGAGGAGTTGGACTTGTGCTTTTCTTTGAAAGTTGAGCAACACAATGCACTTAAGTCATTACTTTCGAAGAAGGATGTATTTGCAGTTTTGCCGACCGGATATGGATATGGTCGTAGCGCTGGCCTATTGCATGCCTAGGCAGTTTGAAAGACCATTCTCTGCCCGTCCCTTGGATTAAGCGAGGTGAATGGTTCGATTCCAGACTATACATTAGCCTCCCTGTGTCTGGAGGGGTATTCCATCAACCTCGCTAAAGGCTAAACCTGGCTTATTTCGATAGGTCTTGCTAATTATAGTGAGTTCCGTTCCATTTAGTGGTTTATGTGAATCCCAGCTTGGTAACTATGGGAAATTATGCCACAGAACTAACCTGGTCCGTATCAGGTTAACTTTCAAGCTTAATAAAGTTGTGGCATCAGTCGGAAAATGAGTCCAAAAAGATGGTTCCGTCAACCTGTGCTTTCATGTTCTGTAATAGATGTAGAAACTTTTTTCTGATGGTGTCACCAAGCATTGATTTACATATTCACTAGTTCCCAAGAATTTATGAAAATTATGCAACTTAAAATGTTTTAAAACTTGACATGTGGTTTTAGCAATTTTGCTACTCTGCGTCATTTGCGTTCTACGATAGTGTAAGTCGGCGGCGGTGTGTACGTACAGTAAGTGGTTCTGAAAGTGTGGGGCAGGCCCCACTAGTTGGGAATAGAGACATGTCAGGTGGGGCGCGATGAACAGGAGGATTTTTTTTATTCTGATCAGACTGATACCCTCAATATCACACTTAATGCACATTGCACATTTTACCGAAATCTAGGGACCTTTTGAAAGTCAGGAAACATTTAGTACAGACTTTAAATTGTTTACACACACTTTTTATGAGTTGGTCTTCCACCCTAGAAAATTTGAGGAGGCTAGGGAAAATATTTGTCAAGGTCTGAAAAAGATATGAAGGCATAAGATTTGCACAGAAATATTTCGCAGGCCTTGGTTTTAGGACCCAATGATTATGTAGACCAATGTTTGAACAAAATCTGAGACGATGCAGCAATAACCTTATCTGATTTGACACGGAATGACCCTCTTGTAAATCAAACAAAAATCCTCTAGTATTGCCTTAATTTTACGACATGTATCCTCTTTTTGTAAATCTACTGTTTTAGTCTACTTTTCTACCTCATGCACGAGCAGACATGAAGCTAACCTAAACCTCGCTTGAATAAACGAATGCAAGATGCAGCTAACTTGAGTTAATGAAACGGCTTCAGACCCTGGTGAAAGTCTAGCTAGTTCAAGCCAGGCTATTTCTGTTAAGCGCTGCCGAGGTTGATGGAATACCCCTCTGTGGCGGTAAAGCTTATGAAATCCAAGACATGCCTGTGTTTAGGTTTAATGTGACCTCCCTGTGCAGATGTGATCAAGTAAAACCATTTAGATTCCCTACTGTGAGTGACTGCAACTGTGTGGCCTCTTATGTGTAACTGGCTGGTGAAAGTCCCTTGATCCATCTTTGTGTGCTTTCAGGAAAACAGGTGTGATGTAGATTCACAAGGACGGGCCTCTGTGCTTAATTTGATTTGAAAAGGAATGTTTATTGAAATGTCAATTATTAGTCAAGTCATTGCAGGAAAAAATGCAATCTCATCACATCAAATGCTGATTACCATTGCATTTTAACAGACAAGTGGAAAGAGTATTAAACTGCCATGGTAAATTTAAATTGAGCAGAAAACAACAAAAAATAAATGCAAATAAAAACATCATTGTGAAAATATGTGGCTGATGCTGAGCCACACTGTAAACACAACGCTATGAAATGGATAACACTCGCACACACACTCTGTCTGTCTCTCTCTCTCTCTCACACACACACACACACACACACACACACACACAAGTATGTAAGAACAGTTCATAAAACTGCCATTCCAATCATAAAACTATGACAGACAAAATAAACATTGCAAAATGTAGTTACATTTTGGAATAGGCATCTAAGCGTGGTCAGGCACATAGCTTGTAGCTAAAGAGGCAGCAGTGAAGCAAATCATTTTCTAGCTCTGCAGTACAGCAAACAGAAATAAGGCCAAGCTTGGTCAATTCCGTGTCAATTTGTCAATGCACAGACAAGTCACTCTCCAGCAGCTGTCAGATGACCTAGTGCTGAAGGTGCTTTTATCATAACATCAGTTTAAACACAAAATAACCCCCTCACATCATATTTTGGAAATCCTCTGAACTGGTACGCGGGCAAGAGATAATTGCCCTAACATTAAAACCAGTCTATTCATTGTCTCTCTTAAGACGTGCATCTGTTTCATTTCATCCAATATATGGATTGCTGAAGGTGATCAAAAATATTTAGGGTATTTAACCGTATCATAAGGTATTTAACCAGACTTATTCTACAAACGATAAAAACAAAAGGCTGCCATTACAGATGGGTAAATGACTATTGTATGAAATCCATAGACCTATTACTTCATTTGCTTTATCAAAGTAATATAAATATCAACATGAAACTTAATATATCTGTACAGGTCACCTTAAACTGTGCTGTCTGGCTAGTGTTTTGTTTTATAAATCATCAACATTTCAGTTTTTCCATCAAAGATAGATCCTATCCAGTCAATCCAATACGGCTTTCTATGTAAACAAGATGATATAAGCAAGACTCGACTCCCCATGTCGCTCATGCAAGGGAGGAGTGTGTGAGATGGTGCATTGGCAAGAGCGCCATCTACTGTCCATTTCAGATTATCACCATGGTCTGTTGTCTGGGTAGCTTGGCACAGAAGTGGGATACTGAGGAAAGCTTGCACCTGACTCGGCGACGGCATTAAAGCCCGCTTCCCTGACTGGCGCAGACTTCCAGGCCCCGGAGCTCCACTCCTCCTGGGCACGAGCCATGCTGCCCCCTCCCCCACGGTACAGCCGGTGGACCTGGAGCAGACACGCAAGAGGTGTGGTCACCTTCAGTCAGAAATATCTAACATATGACAGTGATATTTGTTCAAGAAAGTGATAGTGGGGAAAATGGCTGCGTTGGGTGTTTTTTTTTTTTCTGACATGATTCAGATAACTTGCACACAGCTTGAAAGTTTGCAGGTACCTATTCCACAGACATTAGATGGTGTAATGTGTTGTAAAAGTGTGCAATGCACATTGAGATGTATCTTCTGTCCTCTGAGGGGAAATCAACTCCAGTTTCCAAAATGTTTTCATATAGATGCAGTCCACAATTCTATTTTGATTTTGCAAAAGTACGAGCTATTATGTTTATTTTCTAGTTACAGAGCCTGAGGGGTGTACGCAAGTTATACATACAGTAATGAGACTTTCTTTGTGTAAGCTGGCTGAACAAACCCTGCACTAGCGATAAGAGGTAATGGCAGAGGTGGGAGTAAGTTACACATGTGCAAGTCACAAGCAACTGAACTGCTAGAGTTTTATTTGCAACAAACAAATAGGCATTGCATTCAAGCCACATACATCTGAACGGTTAATAAAATAGGATGAAATGTATACGAATAAATGTATTTCAAGTAGACCTATTATTGTTTCAATATGCCTCAATACATCAAATCATGTTTGAAAAGTTACACCTGTCATCTCCAAGGACCCAATAATGTTGAAAAAATTAACTAATCAACCAATTAAACGCTGCCGTCGATGTCCCTGCCAAACTGACAAACCTGACAGCGCAACATTGGGTTTTAGAAGGGTTTAGAACCCTCAACGCTATATATTATACATAAGCCTAACGTGAAGTAAGCTGAAACTTTTCTATGCTGATTGCTGGCAGTTTAGTTACTGACTGTTGTTACTACTAGGCTGTAACGAATGGGACAGGGACGTGGGAAGAGGGAGGAAGAAATGTTAGATTACATTGCCAACATTTTTGCTAGCATAGATTAAACTTAAGAAAATGTTTCACTTTGCCATTTCACACATTTTAACCTAATATCTTGTTCACTAAACATCATGCCTCAAACTTGACATTAGGTTTCTAACACGATTAACTTCTGACAGATGAAAATCGACATGGTGGTGGTTATGTCGCTAATTTGCGCACTGCACACCTTGCAGACTGCTGTTAATTTTTTCTTTGAGTTGTCAGATACATCATCTGTGTAGCCAAACATTATGTTTTGGTATAAAAGTAGAGCCATCCATATTTGCAAGTTAAGCCCTCCTTACACTGAAAGACTTTGCAAAGATTTGGAATTTGTTTTTGAAAGACTAGTGTCAGACCATCTCACATCAAAAAACAAGTCATCGAGTTTTTCATCGAGAAGTCACAGACACAGACTAGTCAAAGACTATGATTTTGCAATGAATAGGGATCTTGCAGGGTCACTGATTTACAAGACTGCAACTAGATTCCTTTAAATTGTTTCCTATCGTGCACTAGATAACAGGAACTTAAACGATAGTCTACTATAGCATGGCTACTCCATTGTCCAAGCTAGTTGATTGGTCAGTAGGCAATGCTTAAACCTTTTGAGCTCTTACCTCGAACATAACCCGCGCTGCAGCAGATTATATTTGCAACATGACTTACCATGTGATCTAGTCAGATTAAAAGAGCCACCTTCATGTCATTGCAAAACCTGGCTTTTGGTGCAACATACCTTGCTAACCTACTAATCTTGCTTCATAGCATATCCCACTCTGTGTGGGATAAGTGTATGAGATTAGAATTGCGGACCACACCTTTAACTGATATTTGTATAGATGCGTGAGTGTGTTCTGGACTCACCCGGATCAGCACCAGTCCCATGAGAACAGTAACGACAGTGAAGAGAATTGCTGAGAACAGCATGATCACAGCAGAGCCCACATTAGTGCTGAAGAACAACACTGTGGCTATCCAACCACTGGTAAATATGACAAGAGAGATAAAGCGATCAGAGTGAACAGCTATCAGATTTACCTACTAATGTATCATCACATATCTGAATTCATTCTAACATTAAGTTAAATGAATAACACTAATCCTTGCCTTCAACATATCTGAATCACAACCATATTGAGGGACATCCGCTGACATCACAGCACTAGATTTATTGAGTTATTACATTGCTATTATAAATCCTTCCTCAATACACTCACCAGGCTCCCCAGCCTACAATTCCAATGCTCTGAATGAGGGCAAGGACACACTGAAGGAAGAAGATGAAGAAGAACATCATAAAGTTGAAGGAGCTGTCGGCCCTACAAAAACAGAGAGCGATGGCAAGTTAGAATCTAAGCCAGGTTTCAATGGCATTGCATGTTCGAAATCAGATTTCATGGTGTGATCTTACAGCCAAGCGTGCAATTGAAGTGTTCCATTTGCAGAGCGTAAAAATAGTTTTAGAAGTTAGAATTTGGTCATTTTTTGTCACATCTGGTGTAGCCAGTTCCATTGATTATAATGGGAACTACAGTAATAGTTGCAGCATATGCTCCACTAACAAAACGCTTCAGTTACGTGCCTGTCTGTTATGCCCAGATCCGGGCTAACCCTTACCGGAAGGCCTTGTAGAGTGGCCTAAACCAGCATGTGTAGCTGCAGGGACTGAAGAGGATGAGCCATAGTAGCGCGAATCCAAAGTTGACCGCGCCGCCTCCTCCTGCCCACCACGCAATGCAGGACACCACATTCACACAAAGCGTGATGGAGTATACTGCATAAGCACAGAAAAAAAGAGGTAGATATGGTATCTTGCTTATGATGGTGTCATAATGATTTCTTCAAAAGATATTACTTACATATCCACAGGTTGTACACTCTGCGCACTAACTGACGATGTGTTGGTGGAATCTCCTCTTCCACATCCTGATAGAAGCAAGGTTTTATGCGGAAAAATTGAGGTAAAGGTGGGAAGTTGTTGACTCTCTCTGTGAGAAAAAAATACAGTTGTGAAGGGCAAATAGGATGAAAATATGTCCATCAAAGCAATCAAAAAATGTAATCTCTCTAATTCAGTATAACTGGTTGAGAATTGGTTCAATAATATATAATATATGAAAACTTGTCACCGCACACTCTTTCTTTTTTTTTTTACTTTGACTGTTACATGAAATTAAGACAATCAATTTTAGTACACCAATAAATGTCTTAGCTATTAAATAAACTTGGTTCATTGTTGTCATTTAATTATCAGTAGTCATTCGCCTGTGCCTTTTTTGCTATAGCACACAGGATGTGATGTGACACCTTCTCTACATTTCAGCTGGACAAAGCCGAATCAACACAAAAAAAAACACTTTTGTTTTATTGTTAGAGGCTGGATACAAAACAAAAAACAACGATATGGATATGTGCCATTATGAAGGTCACAACAGGGTTCCACTTCCCACTGCTTGCTACTAGACAGCCAACCATATGACAGGGTCAGTTGTGAGTTCATTTCACAAATGTTACAGTCCAACCACATGCAAATGTGATGTTCTTACCGGTCATTATTTTTGTTCAGTCTTCAAGGGTAAAAGTATCTGTAAAAGTAAGAGATACATTGCAATGTTATATATTCAGCGTAAAATAAGAATCCGTGGTCTTCAAGGAAACTGAATCTTGTCTGAGGGAACTGAAACACAGAACGTTAACGTTAGCTACCCAATCAATGGATACAAAAGTCTCTGAAATGGTGAACCTGAAGTTGAGCCTCTGCGGACAACATCATTGTTTTTCTTTATAATCTCCTAAAAAGACGTTACTTGAAAAGGCTAATTTGTCCCTTCAAAATGCGCACAAACCGAAAATGAATGCAGTTGTTTTGGCGACTACCTTTGACAGTGAACTTAGCGCTTTTACTTAGCCTACTTGCTAGCGACAACTATTCAGGCTAACATAATTCAACAACGTTTAAAGAGGATTTCAGTCCCATTAAATATGATCAAACCAACCAGCAAATGGTGTATCGGGAGACAACAGGATAAAGTCACACAGCAAAGACTTAAAGATACAATTTGTTTCCGTTTAAGTTTATGACCGCATCCTACCTGTCTGCTAACTTCCAAAGATGCATCCACCAGTCCTGCCCTGATCATGAATCTCGTGGATCTGGCAAAACCTTTATATTGCATTGTGGGAAGGGTAGTTCTAAACCTATCCTGTAATTATTTTTTGCTTGACTGTGTGCACTTCATAAAACTACAGGTCCAGAAGAGGCATCAGGGGGTGGATGCTACAATCATGTGACTTAACTTGCTGCTCTTTAAAATTTTTAATTTAACCATATTGTGAATGTATTTTACAGGCTCGAATTTGCAAGTCACTAATGTTCCCCCATTAGCTAGTACAAAGTAAAATTCAGGATGTAATAGATAAGATAACTGGTTGTTATCTCAGTCCCGATATCCAAGCAGTTGTCCCGAATCCTGCCCTAATTGTCCCGAAAATTATACTTAATCAGAATACTGAGTAGTTATTTTCTGATAAACATTAAAAACTGTCCGTAGAGAGGTTGAGTCGACTGCATGCAGTCCCAACGGCAGCTAAGTGTCTGGATGCAGCCCCGGCTACTTTGTTTCTTTTTTGACTTTCTATAATTAGGCGCGAATATGCACTGATTTTAGCTCATTTTGATTCATTCCTTGACGTGGCTGATGTACCAGTGTTACATGGCAACTACCATGTTAACTGGCTGCGTTGGTGACGTTTCTTTGACAGATGTGGCCGCTTGCAGATTTGTCACTTTCTGGTGGAAACTGGAGACGAACAAATACAACTATGCATGACATATTTAAATGTCAAAATGGTCTCTAGTAGGCCTACGCTACATGCACTGGACCATAAATATGCCACCAAAAAAATAAATACCTAAACAGCCTAATAATAACTCCACGTGGGTATCGAACCTGCTTCCTAAATAAAACCTTTTACATGATAACCTTTCATCCACGTACTTGCGCCACGAACCAGCTGATAAGTCATAGTAAAATTTACTTGACTTAGGCCTACTCTATAGGCTACAATTAGAAGAAGTCAGGTAATGATTGTAGCAAGTTAACACGGCTGATGGTGTTGTCTTGCTACAGCAATTGCCCAAGCCAGTAGGTCTTCAAAGTAGCCTACCATGGTTAAGTTTTCAAACATTTCACTGACTGCTGCCACCTAGTATCTGTAGCCTAAATTGAGGAAGCGTTGCTGGTCTAAAAATAATTAATTAATTAATTAATTAATTAATTAATTAATTAATTAATTAATTAATAAATAAATAAATAAATAAAAAACGTGTGATGGTGAGGACTGAACCTATGTCGACTGCGTGAAAAAGCAATGCATAGGCATTAACCTGTTGCGCCACAGGAGAAGCACCTAACGCGAGAATTAGGAAATAAATGAACTGAATTCTTAAAAGAATAGGCTGGACAAAATGATACACAATTAGGCAACACATTTTTATTTGATTTATTTGCTGACGTTCATGTGGCTCTACAGACACTTCAGGTATAGGGGCGGCCACAGCCTAACCTCAGTGAAACGTTTGTAAAACTTAACCATGATACTTTGAAGGCCTACTATGGGTACCGGGGTAAGCCTTAAGCGACGAGATGAAAGCATTCTGCAAAGTGTGTAGAAGAGAGTTTGGTGTTTCTCACGGAGGGGAGGCGTCATGTGTGTAACCCTATAGTGCAAAAAAAATACGTTCGGCCTAATGTCCCCGATGTCGTTTTAATATAGCCTAAATCTACTTAATCTAACAATTATTTTGTATTCTTACTTAATGACCCATAGTTTTGGCAAGGCTTGTTATTAGCGTTAGGCTATTATCCTTATTCTGAAAGGTCTGATTTGCACTGTATAGGCAGTCATTGTTTTTTTTTTTTTCACAATGACTGTATTGTGAGGCAGACTTGATGTTTGAATACAAATGTGTTTTGGTACAGGTAATGAATTCATTATCTTTTATAATAGTCTATGTAGGCCTACAACCCCACTAAGCCACTGAAAGCTATAGCCTAGTGACAAGCGTGTTCAGCTCATAGACTATACAGTCTATGGTTCAGCTAATATACTATAAAAAATATTAATCAATGAAGGGAAACCGCGTTTGCGATGTAAAAGTTTAGCCTACTTTAATATATACCATATGCCATAATTACCCCATCAATAAAATACAATCTTGGGTACAAAATCATTCTATATGATATGATATACAGTTGTGCTCAAAATAATAGCAGTGCCTCAACAGCAGCAAGAAAAATCACTGTTTTTGTTAAAATTTCAACCTCTACACCCCAGATAAGTTTCTGGGGGGTAAAATAAAGGTATAGAAAACCAACAAACCCAACAGGCCATCCATGCATACTGCAGATTCTGTGAAATTGAATGATTAACTGAAAGGGGGGTGTTCAAAAAAATAGCAGTGGTGAGTTCAATTAGGGTGGGCGTCAATTAGGGAGGGCATTCTGGGAAAAAAGGGTGTTAACAGGTGATCCTTATTTAAGGAGCAAGGCAACTGGCATGCTGGCTGTGCATTTGTCCTGAAAAAAACAAGGAAAATGGGTCATTCAAGACACTGTTCAAAAGATGAGCGTTTCTTAATCAAAACATTGATAAAAGAGGGGAAAACATACAAAGAGGTACAGAAAGTGATTGGCTGTTCAGCTAAAATGATCTCCAATGCATTGAAATGGGAGCAAAAAACAGAAAAACGCGGAAGAAAAAGAAAGACAACTCCTCAAATGGATAGAAGAATAGCCAAACTGGCACAGACTCAGCCAATGATCGGCTCCAAGAGGATCAAGGAAGACCTTCAGTTGACTGTGAGTACTGGTACGATCCGAAGACGTCTTTGTGAAGTCAACCTACCAGCAAGAAGCCCCCGCAAAGTTCCATTGCTAAAGAAAAGACATGTGCAGAAGCGGTTAGAATTTGCCAAAGAGCACATTGACTGGCCTGAGAAGAAATGGCATAACATTTTGTGGACTGATGAAAGCAAGATTGTTCTTTTTGGGTCTAAGGGTCACAGACAGTATGTCAGACGCCCTGCAAACACCAAATTCAAGCCACAGTACTCAGTGAAGACAATTAAGCATGGTGGTGCAAGCATCATGATATGGGGATGTTTCTCCTACTACGGTGTTGGTCCTATTTACCGCATACCAGGGATCATGGATCAGTTCGAGTACATCAGGATACTGGAAGAGGTCATGCTGCCATATGCTGAAGAGGAAATGCCTTTGAGGTGGACCTTTCAACAAGATAATGACCCGAAACACACCAGCAAGCGAGCAAAGGCATGGTTCCAGATGAACAGGATTCAACTGATGGAGTGGCCAGCACAATCCCCGGACCTTAATCCCATAGAAAACTTGTGGGCTGACATAAAAAGTACAGTGCATGAGGCAAAACCAAGAAACAGAGGAATTGTGGAATACAGTACAATTAACCTGGGCTGCAATACCTGTTGAACGATGCCAGAAGTTGGTTGACTCCATGCACCACAGATGTGAAGCAGTTATCAGAAACGGTGGTTTTGCAACAAAATATTAGTTTAGGATACTCGGCCAAGTTCACTTATCAAGAATTTCTTAGTTTGTACAGTACATTTTTTAGTTTCCAAGGAAAGATGGCAACGCTGCTATTTTTTTGAATATGCCATTTCTGACTTTCTATGAAATATCATGCCCAATTGTTTTGCTTTGGAATAGAATGTACTGTGTCCCCAATGCATCTGTGTTCATTAAAGTACAATTTGTTTGAAGAATTTTGACATTTACTAATTTTTCTAAAGGCACTGCTATTTTTTTGAGCACAACTGTATGAGTGATGCTACATGGCTTCACATCTCAGACATGATAAAGTCCTTGGTGAAATAACTGGGAAAGTTTACTCTGAAGGGCTACCATAGAGGTGGAGTCCCCCCAGCCTTTGCCCATTTCGAATGGCACAGAGACTTAGGTCAATTGATCTAAAGGTGTAGGCTGGCATTCAGACTGCACTCCTACACACTTAATGCATGCTAAATAAATTGTTATATTTCATTATAGGTAGTTTGTCTATATTTCATATAGTTTAGGTGATTAGACCATTCTGACAGACTTAATCCTGACATTTCAGTTCTCTCTTTATTAATAAACTGCATAGACTTCAACCATATTTATTCCTTCTGGAGTTAACAAAGAACTTTGATTAATGTAGGAAATGAATAGTGATTGTGTGTGGCCTATGAGAGAACACCCAGTGAAAGGCCTACCATCAAATGGTAGCCTATAGCGATGTGGTTAGGCCTGATCACATAATTTATAGTTTACCCACCTCTTTTTTTACCACTACATCCCTGGAAATAAGACAATGTGCTTTGTAGTAAAAAAAAAATGTTTGCATTTGTGCAATAAAATTAACAAATTTTAAATTTGTTCTTTTGTGAACTCCACTCAAACCTCCACTTAACACCTACACGCCTATCAACAACTCAAAGGTAAAATCACAGAAGTGGATGAAACATCAAGGTTATTTTGTGCTTTAGGCTATTTGTGCATTTTGTGTGGAAAATATGCCAGGGCTAGGGCTAGCCTACACATTTGTGGGAATCAAATGAGAGTAGTAATTATCCTGAACTATCTGTCAAAATAAGCCCCGTCCCCTGAAACGTCATAAATCACGTCATAACCACGCCTCCTTTTTATGCAAATTAGCCACGCGGTTGTCACCACGTGTTGTTTGTTATTGTTATTGTTTTGTGAGTCATGTGACAGTCATGTGACTGGTGTCAAACCCCTGGGCAGCCATATTGGATGTAAAGTCATGTGACAGTCATGTGTCTGGTGTCAAACAATGCCACGCCCCCTTGGCATCCATATTGGATGTAGTGTCATGTGACAGTCATGTGACTGGTGTCAAACCCCTGGGCTGTCCATATTGGCCCCCAAACCCCCATGTGTGTTTTGTGGATAATGGGGGATCAGATAAACTTTGTATGAAATGTATAGGAGTGTTAATAGCTGGAAATAAACTTATAGTATGCTACTAGCATAGCCAATAACCCGTTTAGCATGTTGTTAGTGGTTTTGGTTGAAAAATGTGTTAGCTAGACGCTACGCATTGTGATGTAACCTTTATAACTGAAATCATGGAGGTCTTAGGTGACGAAAATGATAGTCTATGATCCCCCTACTTTGTAGGGGTGGTGTTTTGTCCGGGCATGTCTCTGAGTGTATTGTTTGAGACCCCTGTCATGTGGGGGGTCTGCCTACTACTTACGTACACTAGTGCTGATAACATTGTAAAAGAACTGTATGGTTTGTCAGAGTTTCTGGTTGGTTTTATGTTCGAATCTAAAATGTATTTCACTCGCATATTTATTCTTCTATTTTTATTTTGTAGCGCCATCCCATGATCTAGTTGGTCACTGTGTTATCAGCCTCGAAACATCTGGTCTTTTGTGCGCTGACGAAAACGATTTGGGAGCGACGCTCGGGGGATCTGAATTAGATGCTGTGACAAGCAGTAAATCTACATCTGGTACAGAACCAGGCCCAGAGTGGGTAATCGGGAGAATCGGGAGAATTCCCGGTGGGCCGCTTCACTTTTGGGCCGGTCGAGGGAAAAATATTGGCATTTGTCACGTTAATCTATCTTCTCTTAAAGTTGGCTACACACGTTCACATTCTATGCCTAACACCGCAGCCTCTGCATGCGCTGTTCTCCCCTCCCAAGAAGAGTTAATTGGTTGGGTCCATATAGCCCGTCTTTCCTAAAAAGTTTTCTCAGATACCAGCCGGGCCGGACCTACCGTAGTGATAAGCGTCAGGGAGGATGGATGGTAGAAAGATGCTATGAGGGACTGAAAAGGCCAGGTAAAAAAGACGAAAAGTATTGGAGGGAAATGCTGCCAAAAGTGCCATGCTTCCAATTTTTTTGAAGAGGACAGACATAAGTGGCAACTGGTAAAGAGAGATAGCCATGATTATAACATCGTAATTGGGCTAATAACCTACTGAACGTTGTAGCGTTGTCAACCTATTCGCAAGTAATATAATGAATTAAAATATTAGCATTTTGGTATCATCCAATATGGCTATTCATAGACTTTGCAAATATTATGCAAATATTGATAACAAAACTCAAGCTTGATCTGTGTATGCAGTAGGCTATAGGCCTAAAACAAAAAAGTAGCCTGAGCAGCAGATCAGCCAGTCCCCATAATGATGAGCCCGAAATGAACTATGACTATAGGGACAAGTAGAAAGGATAATTAACCATATGAATTAGAGTTATTTTATGGAAGAAAGAACTGTATATGACAGCAGTAGGCTACACGATCAACCTATATGGCTTGTTTGCTCAGAAGTGGGTGTAGTAAAGGAGCAAATCACCAAACAACAACATGATAGCTGACCCATGCAGAAAAACATGTAAACAATACAGTAGTTCAATATGCATCTTAGTGGAATTGTGGGATACATTTCAAATGCTTTATTTCTTCCTTCCTGTTTTTTGTTAACTTATCAACCTATCCTTGTGGAATAGTGGAATATTAGCCTATAATAAAAACTACAGGATAGTAAGAGCTGAAATGATGCCTTTTTTTTATCCAATTTCCACCACCACTAAAAAAAGGGGGCCGGTCTTGGGCCTGAAACTTCTGGGCTGAAAAGTGCCCCCACTCCGGCCCTGTACAGAACCCTTACCATCTTACGACCATGTCTATTGGAAGGATACTAAGAAGAGACGTTATAGCGATTCTGAAGATCTAGCCATAACTGCGAGGCCTGCTAAGCGTTTTACTGGGGTAACAGCGTGTGATGACGGGTAAGTTGATATTTCCCAATAGTTCATTCTTTCCCCTTTTGATAAAACAGCAGTTGTTACGGGTATGTGTATAACTGTGACACCCACTTTGGGGTAGAGTGTTGGTCTAAATCATTACAGGCGACCATTTGGAGATCTCTGTAATTTAATGTCTAGTTGTTTTATTCTCCATACATGTATGCCTTCTAAGTGTAGCATGGTAGCATAATGTGTTTTGCGGTCATTTCATTTGCAGAAAAAACAGCACAATGACTTGATAGGTCTTGGAGACGCATCTATCAACAGGGGGTATACACATTCAAAGGACTATCAAACTAATGTTAATACTCAATCAAAGGACATTAACCGTGTGGATTTATGGAGTGATACTATACTAAAAAACTGGATGTCAAACAATTTCCTCCAGTTGAATTCTGACAAAACAGAAGTCCTCATCATTGGAACCCAGCACATAGTGAAACAAATGATACCATCCTTAGGTCCCTTTCAATTTTTAGACTGTGTAAAACCTGTTGCAAAGAATCTTGGTGTTTGATTTATTTATTTATTATTTATTTAATTTAAGCTTTGAACGTCACATCACAAAGCTCATACAGTCTTGTTTCTATCACCTCAGAAATATTTCCAAGATTAGTTCCATCTTAACTTTTAAAGACACTGAGACCATTATACATGCTTTTATTTCTTCAGCCTGGATTACTGCAATAGTCTTTTTTTTCTTGTCTGAACAAAAATCTATAAAGAGACTTAAAACTGTTCAGAATTCAGCTCCCCGGCTTCTTACTAAGACAAAGTACTAAGACATTACTCCTGTTTTAGCCTCACTGCACTGGCTCCCAGTAAGCTTTAGAATTGATTTTAAGATTCTTCTGATTACTTTTAAAGCTCTACATGGCCTGTCTCCCAACTACATATCTGATCTCCTAGTACCTTATACACCTGAGCCGCATGCTTTAAGATCATCGGTAGTGGTTTTCCTAACTATTCCTAAAGTCAATCTCAAAACTAAAGGGGGAGAGAGCATTTAGTGTCAGGGCACCTAGGCTCTGGAATGACCTGCCTGATGAAATCAGGTCAGCCAAGTCAGTATGCTCTTTTAAATCCCTCCTTAAAACTCATCTTTACAAGCAAGCCTTCCTTAGTTTTATTTCAGTAAGTTTTATTTCAGTGTCAAGTTTTATTTCAGTAAGTTTTATTTCAATGCAAGTTTATTTTCCTTTTTCAAATTTATGTTAAGGTCTAATTGAAATAGTATATATTATTTGATTGTTATATTATTATGTCTCATTTGCATTTTCATTTATGTTGATATTGTACAGCACTTTGTAACTTTGTTTTGAAAAGTGCTATATAAATAAAGATTATTATTATTATTATTATTATACAGAACTTCGATTTTGACTGACCTATCTGACGCGACTTTACTGGAGGCTGAGGATGCTGTCGACCGATGTGAACTACATGAAAGGTCAGATTCGTTGAATGTTTCTGAACCGGGGCGGGTGGCTGGGCCCTCTGCAGATTTAGCAGTGTGTGATGTAAACTCAGTTAAGCTATAATTACACAGATGTAGAATCAGCATTGGATAGTGTTGCGCTGAGACTAAATTATGCCAAATCTGAGGCTCGTAGAGCTAACGGATGTAATAGGTCACACAGTGGCAGATCTGCTTATTGGGGCTGTGGAAACTCTGCAGAAGATTAGCCGGGATCATATAAAAAAATTTGAGGCTGTTATCGATGGCATACTGAAATGAAATGAAATGTTACTGATGATCTGAATGGTGTTTAACTTCAGTGTGATAGATTGTTTATAAGGTTCATGTTTATTTTTTCTTTGTTGTTGTTGTTTTCACGGCTATAATTGCGGGAAGAGTAGTATACATGTGTAATATAGTTTAAATTTGTTGAGTAATCAGTGAGTAGCCATGCCCCCGCCAAATGAGCGTAATAGAAATGACAGTGGGTGCAATGATGTTGAACCGCCTGATAAACGGACCAGAGATGATCAGACAGATTGTGTTAATACTATACATACATTGGCCGGTCAGCTTGGAAGGAAAATCGCTAGAGTTTTACAGAATCCTAACCCTGACAACCCTATTATCAAGAGCATGAAACAGAATTTGGATGCATATAACAGGAGCCTCTTAGTCTCCAATAATCCACAGTCAACCGCTAGTCAGACTTCAACACATGACTCTATTGACAATGACAATTCCGACATGCATTCAGCTGATGTTGTACATACACCAACCAACCCTTTCAGATAATGCACAAGATGAGACCTTACTGCAGACAATCACTAGACAGAGTTCAGTAGATGACTACATTGACAATCCTGACATGCATGTAGCTTATGTTGTGGATGTAGCAAACTCCACAGACATCTCTCACATTCCAGATCCTGTAGACATCTCACACGTTCCAGCTCCTACAGCTATTTCACATATACCAGTTAAATTTTAATCGTTTTACAAGATGACCCCCAGTATGTGTGGATGCGATACCTGGTAGTTCGGATTGCAAACGGGGAGTGATGTTGATGTTGTTCATGAAATCAGGTCAGCCAAGTCAGTATGCTCTTTTAAATCCCTCCTTAAAACTCATCTTTACAAGCAAGCCTTCCTTAGTTTTATTTCAGTAAGTTTTATTTCAGTGTCAAGTTTTATTTCAGTAAGTTTTATTTCAATGCAAGTTTATTTTCCTTTTTTCAAATTTATGTTAAGGTCTAATTGAAATAGTATATATTATTTGATTGTTATATTATTATGTCTCATTTGCATTTTCATTTATGTTGATATTGTACAGCACTTTGTAACTTTGTTTTGAAAAGTGCTATATAAATAAAGATTATTATTATTATTATTATTATACAGAACTTCGATTTTGCTGACCTATCTGACGCGACTTTACTGGAGGCTGAGGATGCTGCAATAACCCGTGTGAACTACATGAAAGGTCAGATTAGTTGAATGTTTCTGAACCGGGGGGGCGTGGGGTGGCTGGGCCCTCTGCAGATTTAGCAGTGTGTGATGTAAACTCAGTTAAGCTATAATTACACAGATGTAGAATCAGCATTGGATAGTGTTGCGCTGAGACTAAATTATGCCAAATCTGAGGCTCAGTAGAGCTACGGATGTAATAGGTCACACAGTGGCAGATCTGCTTATTGGGGCTGTGGAAACTCTGCAGAAGATTAGCGGGATCATATAAAAAATTTGAGGCTGTTATCGGCGGCATACTGAAATGAAATGAAATGTTACTGATGATCTGAATGGTGTTTAACTTCAGTGTGATAGATTGTTTATAAGGTTCATGTTTATTTTTTCTTTGTTGTTGTTGTTTTTACGGCTATAATTGCGGAAGAGTAGTATACATGTGTAATATAGTTTAAATTTGTTGAGTAATCAGTGAGTAGCCATGCCCCCGCCAAATGAGCGTAATAGAAATGACAGTGGGTGCAATGATGTTGAACCGCCTGATAAACGGACCAGAGATGATCAGACAGATTGTGTTAATACTATACATACATTGGCGGTCAGCTTGGAAGGAAAATCGCTAGAGTTTTACAGAATCCTAACCCTGACAACCCTATTATCAAGAGCATGAAACAGAATTTGGATGCATATAACAGGAGCCTCTTAGTCTCCAATAATCCACAGTCAACCGCTAGTCAGACTTCAACACATGACTCTATTGACAATGACAATTCCGACATGCATTCAGCTGATGTTGTACATACACCAACCCTTTCAGATAATGCACAAGATGAGACCTTACTGCAGACAATCACTAGACAGAGTTCAGTAGATGACTACATTGACAATCCTGACATGCATGTAGCTTATGTTGTGGATGTAGCAAACTCCACAGACATCTCTCACATTCCAGATCCTGTAGACATCTCACACGTTCCAGCTCCTACAGCTATTTCACATATACCAGTTCGTACAATCGTTTTACAAGATGACCCCCCAGTATGTGTGGATGCGATACCTGGTAGTTCCGGATTGCAAACGGGGAGTGATGTTGATGTTGTTCATGAAATCAGGTCAGCCAAGTCAGTATGCTCTTTTAAATCCCTCCTTAAAAGAGCATACTGACTTGGCTGACCTGATTTCATCAGGCAGGTTATTCCAGAGCCTAGGTGCCCTGACACTAAATGCTCTCTCCCCTTTAGTTTTGAGATTGACTTTAGGAATAGTTAGGAAACCACTACCGGATGATCTTAAAAATGCGCTCCAGGTGTATAAGGTACTAGGAGATCAGATATGTAGTTGGGAGACAGGCTATGTAGAGCTTTAAAAGTAATCAGAAGAATCTTAAAATCAATTCTAAAGCTTACTGGGAGCCAGTGCAGTGAGGCTAAAACAGGAGTAATGTCTTAGTACTTTGTCTTAGTAAGAGCTGAATTCTGAACAGTTTTAAGTCTCTTTATAGATTTTTGGTTCAGACAAGAAAAAAGACTATTGCAGTAATCCAGGCGTGAAGAAATAAATGCATGTATAATGGTCTCAGTGTCTTTAAAAGTTAAGATGGAACTAATCTTGGAAATATTTCTGAGGTGATAGAAACAAGACTGTATGAGCTTTGTGATGTGACGTTCAAAGCTTAAAAAATTGAATTAAAAATTGAAAGGGACCTAAGGATGGTATCATTTGTTTCACTATGTGCTGGGATCCAATGATGAGGACTTCTGTTTTGTCAGAATTCAACTGGAGGAAATTGTTTGACATCCAGTTTTTAGTATAGTATCACTCCATAAATCCACACGGTTAATGTCCTTTGATTGAGTATTAACATTAGTTTGATAGTCCTTTGAATGTGTATTCCCACTGTTGATAGATGCGTCTCCAAGACCCATCAAGTCATCGTGCGCGTCGTTTTCTGCAAATGAAATGACCGCAAACACATTATGCTACCATGCTACACTTAGAAGGCATACATGTATGGAGAATAAAACAACTAGACATTAAATTACAGAGATCTCCAAATGGTCACCTGTAATGATTTAGACCAACACTCTACCCCAAAGTGGGTGTCACAGTTATAAACATACCCGTAACAACAGCTGTTTTATCAAAAGGGGAAAGAATGAACTATTGGGAAATATCAACTTACCCCGTATCACACGCGTTACCCCAGTAAAACGCCTAGCAGGCCTCGCAGTTATGGCTAGATCTTCAGAATCGCTATAACGTCTCTTCTTAGTATCCTTCCAATAGACATAGTCGTAAGATGGTAAGGGTTCTGTACAGGGCCGGAGTGGGGGCACTTTTCAGCCCAGAAGTTTCAGGCCCAAGACCGGCCCCCTTTTTTTAGTGGTGGTGGAAATTGGATAAAAAAAGGCATCATTTCAGCTCTTACTATCCTGTAGTTTTTATTATAGGCTAATATTCCACTATTCCACAAGGATAGGTTGATAAGTTAACAAAAACAGGAAGGAAGAAATAAAGCATTTGAAATGTATCCCACAATTCCACTAAGAGGCATATTGAACTACTGTATTGTTTATATGTTTTTTTCTGCATGGGTCAGCTATCATGTTGTTGTTTGGCGATTTGCTCCTTTACTACACCCACTTCTCAAGCAAACAAGCCATATAGGTTGATCATGTAGCCTACTGCTGTCATAGCCTACTGTTCTTTCTTCCATAAAATAACTTTAATTCATATGGTTAATTATCCTTTCTACTTGTCCCTATAGTCATAGTTCATTTCGGGCTCATCATTGCGGGGGACTGGCTGATCTGCTGCTCAGGCTACTTTTGTTTTTAGGCCTATAGGCTACTGCATACCTAGATCAAGCTTGAGTTTTGTTATCAATATTTGCATAATATTTGCAAAGTCTATGAATAGCCATATTGGATGATACCAAAATGCTAATATTTTAATTCATTATGTTACTTGCGAATAGGTTGACAACGCTACAACGTTCAGTAGGTTATTAGCCCAATTACGATGTTATAATCATGGCTATCTCTCTTTACCAGTTGCCACTTATCTCTGTCCTCTTCAAAAAAAATTGGAAGCATGGCACATTTGGCAGCATTTCCCTCCAATACTTTTCGTCTTTTTTACCTGGCCTTTTCAGTCCCTCATGGCATCTTTCTACCATCCATCCTCCCTGACGCTTATCACTACGGTAGGTCCGGCCCGGCTGGTATCTGAGAAAACTTTTTAAGAAAGACGGGCTATATGGACCCAACCAATTAACTCTTCTTGGGAGGGGAGAACAACGCATGCAGAGGCTGCGGTGTTAGGCATAGAATGTGAACGTGTGTAGCCAACTTTAAGAGAAGATAGATTAACGTGACAAATGCCAATATTTTTCCCTCGACCGGCCCAAAAGTGAAGCGGCCCACCGGGAATTCTCCCGATTCTCCCGATTACCCACTCCGGGCCTGGTTCTGTACCAGATGTAGATTTACTGCTTGTCGCAGCATCTAATTCAGATCCCCCGAGCGTCGCTCCCAAATCGTTTTCGTCAGCGCACAAAAGACCAGATGTTTCGAGGCTGATAACACAGTGACCAACTAGATCATGGGATGGCGCTACAAAATGAAAATAGAAGAATAAATATGCGAGTGAAATACATTTTAGATTCGAACATAAAACCAACCAGAAACTCTGACAAACCATACAGTTCTTTTACAATGTTATCAGCACTAGTGTACATAAGTAGTAGGCAGACCCCCCACATGAAAGGGGTCTCAAACAATACACCCAGAGACATGCCCGGACAAAATACCACCCCTACAAAGTAGGGGGATCATAGACTATCATTTTCGTCACCTAAGACCTCCATGATTTCAGTTATAAAGGTTACATTACAATGCGTAGCGTCTAGCTAACACATTTTTCAACCAAAACCACTAACAACATGCTAAACAGGTTATTGGCTATGCTAGTAGCATACTATAAGTTTATTTCCAGCTATTAACACTCCTATACATTTCATACAAAGTTTATCACATAACACATAATAATAACAACAAAACACACATGTGGGTTTGGGGCCAATATGGCCGCCCAGGGGTTTGACACCAGTCACATGACTGTCACATGACACTACATCCAATATGGATGCCAAGGGGGCGTGGCATTGTTTGACACCAGACACATGACTGTCACATGACTTTACATCCAATATGGCTGCCCAGGGGTTTGACACCAGTCACATGACTGTCACATGACTCACAAAACAATAACAATAACAAACAACACGTGGTGACAACCACGTGGCTAATTTGCATAAAAAGGAGGCGTGGTTATGACGTGATTTATTACGTTTCAGGGGGCGGGGCTTATTTTGACAGATAGTTCAGGATAATTACTACTAATGAGTTCACTAGAAAATATTGCCAGAAGTTTTCCAATGTTGGCCACCAGAAGCAAACTTCCAGCAAAGTTCTGGCAACAATGAGAAGTTTGCACTAGTAGTAAATGTTCGGCAGTGATTTGCCACCACAGTTCACCAATAATATAGCCTAGAAATCTAGACGCATCTGGCTCGTCAGGCTGCCAATAATGGCAAACTTCCAGTGAACTTCTGGTGACAAACCTAATTTGCATACGACATGTTGCATACGACAGGTGCAAATTTGCTGCAACATTGCCAAAAGTTAAACCGGAACTGTTTGTTATGTGAAAATGTCTTGTGGCAACTGTTCACCAGAAACAAGCTGACATTAGCCACTACTGTAAGGGTCCGCCTATATAGCCTACAAATGATCTATTTTATTGTTTTATTCTTAAGTGTGTTTCAAAGTTTTAATTGTAGCTACATCAAACAAGAAAGGGCACATGGCCCAAGTCTCCTGGCTGAATAGGAAAGATACTAGGAATAGGCTGTTAGGCTACCTTACGTGTCGGCCTTGAGATTTTGAATTGTCCTGCTGACTTAGTCCTCACACGTCCTTTAATATTTTGCCATATTTTCATCAATGATGCCAACGGAATGCAGCCCTTCAGTTGCAGAGAAAGAGGAAGAAAGGCAGACGGGTACACATGCCACACAACTCACAAAAGGAAGTAGGGTTGGGTATCGTTTGGGTTTTATCCGATACCGGTGCTAAATCGATACTTTTAAAACGGTGCCGGTGCCGAAACGGTGCCTGAACCGGTACTTTGTTTTTAAAATGTTTTAAATTAAAATAGTCTAAAGCATGAATTGCTTTTTTTATTGATAAGACAAATTTGAACATGAAATTGAACTGTTATATTTACTATCAATATCTCATTGCTCCTACGAATAATACATTTAAATGTTAAAACAGCTTGCCACGCATGCACACACAATGGTAAGCTCTGCTTTCAAGTTTACCCAGTGTAGGCGGTTTGCCATAAGATATGTTAAAACCGCTTGCCATAGAACTGCCAGGTCATGGACAACGGCATTTGCAAGCAAGATAATCTAACAGGGACTCTACTTTCCAGTTAATTCAGTGTGTTCCCAAATGCTTCAAGAAATTTCATGTCTTAACCCATAACACGCAATAGTTTTTAACATGTTAGGCTACATGTCGGTGTTGAAGTGTTTAGATTCCCAGCGCTAGCCTAGTAGGCATTTTAACAGCAACTATGCGCTAAAACCAGTCAGCTGAGTTTAATTGGCGATAACGTAGGCTACTGGAGATGGTTTCAGAGCCTCTTTGACAGCTCAATGACATCAGGTATGTAACCTTCATATTTATGTTTTTGCCAGCTAACTTTTAACATGATCTTCATATTCATTGTGATGCTATATGGGCCTCATGCACATGAAAGATTAATATCATGCCATCATGTTGTTTATAACACACCGTGAAATAAAGTTTTCACCTTACAACTTTGCTGATAACATTTCAAATAAATGCCAGTTAGCACATTAGCAAGGATATTGTGTAACATATACACTGTAACAAGATTCTGTGATTTTCACAGCATCACTGCTGTTTTTGAGAAAAATGTGTACTGTATTTGTGAATACAGTATGTTGCAGTAGTTTCGCTATGAATTATGGTCAAACTACAGTAATAAAAATTTGCTGCGAATCATAACACAGTAATAAATCTGACTCCTCCCTCACTTGTCAGCTTTTTGAAAATTTTGAAAAAACATGGCGGAAAATCATTTGGGGTTTTCTGTTTTCTTTTTGCACATAAATACAAAGTTAAGCTCCCAGATAGCAAGGTGACATTGATATTATGTTGGATTTTCCATCCAAATCATCATTTTGAAAAGATATTGAAAAGTCATGGATATATGGTTTACTGGGAAATTTTGACGTGGTGATTGAAGCACCGCACAGCGGCGGCGTTTGAACTGTCCGGGCGGCGGGAGATCATTTTGAGCAACAGTTCAGTCAGTCAGACCAACGGTGTTCAGCACTCTGACAAGTTCGCAGCTCCACCTTAATGGTAAGCAAGCATTTATTTATGTAACGTTAATGTTTCATTGTGAAATTGTACTACATTAAATTCGGGCATGTGTACAGTCTATGTACGTTGTACTGTCTAACTTACAAACTCATCCATGCTTGTTGGATCAACTAAGTAAGTAGCTTCTAACGTTAGGCTAGCTATCATAGTTGCTGTTGCTGTGAAGGTGGCATTAACGTTAATGTTTTATGTTACGTTAACGCTTTGGCAGTCTCATTTATATTAGGCCTACCTTAGTTCTCAGTAAGTTACAATTTATTATATTCATATAATTTATATAAAACATTAAGCTAGTAGTGCTAGGCCTAGTATGTTACTGTCACAATGTTAGGCTGAAGATGATGTGCTGCTGGTTAACGTTAACGTGGGGGTTTAGCTGCTACCAGCTAACTTATGTAACGTTAACTCCTCGTAATCAGTACATATATCTATGTGTTGCTGCAAGCAAACATCATCAATGAGCTCACCCAGCTGGCTAACGTTAGCAGCTAAATATACCTTCTTATAAACTGAGTTATGCTAACACCATCTTCAGCCTGGCATTTTGACAGTAAACTCAAAAACATACAGTATATATATAAATGATTATTCTAAAGTTTCACTTGTAAGTAGCCTTCAGTTTCAGTTGAAATTGTTATCTAACACTGTTTATCTTTTTTTTTCTTCTATTTCTGCTAGGTGCTGCTTCACTCTGCTACTGGTGGTGGATCAGGCTGACTGCAACCGTTGGTCTAACGTTAGGATGCAGCACGAAAATTTCTAAACGAAAAAAAAGTGAATAAATGTACTTGCTTTTCAAACTGATAACAAGTTGTCAATGGTTATTTATGCAAGTTTGTGTAGCCTAAACCATACCTAGGCCTAGTCAAATTTATCCTGGCTGTAGATAAAGCAGGATATGAATTTCCCAAAATTACTGTATATAATATTACAGCACTGGTATTACTACTGTACTAAATTACAGTATGATACATAAGTACTGTGATTAAAAATACGGTAGACAATTCAATACTGTATACATTACAGCACTGGTAGTACTACTGTAGTTTGCATTTACAGTATCAGGCATAGGTGTACTGTAGAGTGAAATACAGCAACTTGCTGGTTATTTGCTGCCAGCAAGTTGCTGTAAATTTTACGTTAAACTTTTTACAGTGTAGGCTACTGTTGATGTTGTTTCATAGCCTTTTGCTGTTAGGTCCACTACTAGATTTTGACAGGAGCTCGCAATATCGCTTTAAAGTAAGCTACCTGGGCTCACGCAAGCTGTCAAACACTGTCTACTTGTGTGTGGTGCACCCCTCTGGTTTATACATCCAGTGTTTATGTTAGCTAACTGTATCTGAATGTGTTCCTATCAGAGCAAGACGTTAGAGATGGCGCATGACATGCAGTGATGCCTCGTATAAAAAAAAAAAAAAAAAAAAACGCTATTTAAGCACCGAAATGAGGCACCGAAATCCACGTTGTTATTCGATGCAGTTACTACCGTTTGCGTCGGCACCGGTGCCATATTAGAACCGTGTTTCGGTGCCCAACCCTAAAAGGAAGTCAAAACTGCAGTCACAGTGGGGAAAGTAGGCTACGCCACCCACTCAGCCACCTCTCGGAAAAACACCAACACATAGCACTCTCTTTTAAAGCGTAACTCTCGTCAAAATGCATCGATGGTGATTTTGTGAATGTACCCGAGTAAAACTTTCACCTAAAAGCATAAGTATGTCCGAAGCGCCACTTTTAAGCTTGTACATTGTCGTTTTCAGGTGAAATTGCCTTTTGAATGGGAACCCTAGGGCACTACTATTTTGATACATTGCGTCAAAATCGCTATTTTTCAAACACTAAGACGGCTTGACACAACATGAAACTTTGATCGAAGTAGGCTATCATCAGTGTCTCTACATGCACTCGAGCATTGAGAACATTGTTGGTGTACACAAAGTTTACTAAAAGAAAGGTGTATGAAAACAGTAGTGCCCCTATAGGAGATCCCCATTCAAAAGGCCATTTCACCCGAAAACGACAACACTACAAGTTTAAAAGTGGCGCTTCGGACGTAATTATGCTTTTAAGCGAAAAAACACCCTAGGATGCATTTTGGCGAGAGTTACGCTTTAACATTAATCTTTAATTACACATTGCTGAGAAGTATACCTTCAGAGCCTTATTTTGTTTTGTAATAAAACCACTTTAGCCTGTATGATTTTTTATGGACTCGGAGTCATTTTTACTCAAAACTAATGGTTGGGATAGATTCAGCGCCCCTAAAATCCTCAGTTAGACATTTCAAAAGCTAATATTGGTAAAAAATGTAAAAAAATGTTTTCATTATTTTCGCCCAGTCCCTCTGGGCACCCCAAACTTAATTGGCTCTCCAGGCATTTCCCCGAGGATTTGGCCGTGGATAAATTGTGAGGTGCTACTAAACCATAGACAGTAAAAGAAAGTACTAAACACCTATAGAGCATCACAGTGCCATCCCTCGTCCGAGAGAGCTTAGGTGCCGGAAGTAAGTTTCCCATTCATGTCTCCCATTGACGTTTTGGAAAAATCCGTATCTAGAGTTTTGGTGCATGTCTTAGGCTAACCAGCTACGGCGTAACTCATAAGCATAACATATCATTTTGAGAGAAAAAACGAAGAGAAAATCTAAAAAAAGTCAAAGGTACAAGACTGTGTACATATTTTCATTTCTGAGCGAAGGAACTGATCATCCCATAAACCACCGTGCCTCACTGAATGATATATAGCAATTTCCAACCGGCGACAGCACGTGAACCCTTTCCTCCAAACAGTGATTTTTATATAGTGAATAGATAGATAGATACTTTATTGATCCCCAAGGGGAAGTTAAAGGTCTCAGTAGCATACGGACATCACACACAACATTCACTAACAGCAGAAAAAGTAATTAAAAGTATATAATATAAAAAACACAACCAAGCAATAAGGACAGTAGAAGATAAAGAATATACTAAAATACAAATTATAGCCTACTAAATAACACTAAATCTAAATCAAGTCTAAAACAGTATCCACATAGTGGGTGATTAAGCATGAGGCGCTTGCATGTGCAGTTATAGAATGTGCAGTTTGAATGTGCAGGTAATAGTTATTTCAGGAGTAATCGTGTAAATAATAGTGTTTTGGTATTGAATTTGATATTTATCATTGTGTATTTTATATCGTGTGTGTGTGAAAGCAGTTAACGTTAACGTTAGCAACATGGTGCAGTACTTCATACCCGACTGTCATCACCGCTGTCAGGCTGATGCATGGACCGGTGCATGGTCTGCTCTTGGACCACCATATTCAGTTTATTAACTTGGCATGAATTATTACACAAATTGTTCATTAAATGCACAAAGAAGTATTCTTAGGTTAATGATTGATATGAGAATATGAAGGCTACAGTAGCCTAGCTAACGTCAATTAGCAGCATTAACGTTACCAACCTCCCTGCAAAACTCACCACAACTTTGTAGATCTTGTCACTCATGTTGGCCCTTACAAAACCCACAAGCTGACTCTCGGACACACAACAGTCAATAATGTGACACGATTTAAAGTGGCTTTCACCCCTTTGGACACTCACTAAAACATACTATATTTCATACCTGTGTTGTAGCATATAGGCTAATGTTAGCTGCATTATCTAATGACATGCAATGTCGAAAATGCTATTAGCCTGTCGGCTACCTGAAAACTTTGAGTGTTTAAACTAACATTTACAGTGGTCTTGATAGTGTATTGGCCCTGACTAAGTTTGTGTGATGTATAAACCACAATCCTTGTTGATACAAGTACCAATATTCGTCAAGAAAGTTTTTAATCACATTAAGATTTTCGCCATAGGCAGTGGCGGTTCTAGGATTTTTCTGAGACAGGGGCCATAAAGGGGCCACATCATACACTGAGGGGCCAAGAACCGGTCAACATCCATACACAGAAAATCCCTTGTTCAGTAAGGCAGAGGCACGTTGTCTACGTGATAAGCAGGACTATACGTGGTATACCCAAAGTCCTTTTAGGCAAGTCCCTCCACTTGACGGCCATATTGCAACGCTTTTTGGTCACTTATCGGGCATCCTATTTGGCAGAAATGTGCATGCGCAAGGCTTCACGACACCAATCTTGCTCCAGCGGCGAGTTCACAACACATGATTGGCACGATGTCTTCACAACACACCATATGATGGGCTCAATGTATTCACATCACACCACATGATTGGCTCAATGTATTCACATGTTGACGTTTTGCCGAGGAAGGGGTGGGATATGTGTAGACAACGGCCATATTGGCGTTACAAACTAGCCCCATGCATTTCTAAGGAGGATTTTTTGAGTGCTGTGTCTCCTCATTAGAAAGTCTCTGGTATACCCACTTAAAAAGCATCTCCATCTCAGTATACCCACTTAAAACAGACAAGGATAGGTATTAATATTTGGGGTTGATCACAGTATACCCACTACAGCTTACTAGACTACACCACAGTAGTAAGGTGTATACATTTCACCAGTCTTACCTTGTTCAAACACTTGAATGCTAAATTCTAAAAAATAAAAAAGCCAATGCAATTCTTAACAATTTTCCCATTTATTTATAATGTGCATTGAAAACACAATATAAAACTAAAATATAATAGACACTTCAGTGGAAATACATTGCTATTTTAAACAGAAATCATACATCATACACACATTTTTCGTTCAATTAAACAAGTTTTACTTTAACTGTTTCCCCTTTTGTTGATAAGAGAAACCACTTTCACTGCCAGTTTGCGTACATTAAAACAAACACACACACACACACAGCATGTGAGCAACAACTACATCATATTTACACAATATTTTCAACAACTATTTTTACAATGGTCTTATTTGGAATGGTCTTTGAAGCCACCGTCATTGCTTCCAGTTAGAAAAGCCTGATTCTGATTTGAAGACTGACGATGGGTCATTTGAAAGCGAAAATTACGGAAGGGGTAGCAAAACACTAAAGATGGAATATTCCTACCATTTGAAGTCTGTATCAGAAGTCATTGAGTGGCCTCTTCCTATTTCCGTGCTGCATCTTGCTGAATACCAGTTTAGGAGAGGTTGCACAGAACCATCTGCTCTAGAATGGGAAATGTCTGGAGAGAAGAAAATGATTTTGAGATAAGTTTGAGTAACTTAATTGTTATTAACTTTCATAACCCACTGTCAACCTGGCGTTTCTAAAATGAATGACAAAATATGCTCACTGTAGTGGCAATAGGAAATAGCATCATACTATTAGGAGCAGCTATGCTTGGTGACTGGTGGTTCTGAAGACTGTGGGTTGAAGTCACCAGCTCCTGCGCCATCCCAGTCTGTAGGTGAAACACAAATGCGTTTTTCACAAAATCCATGCTTGTATTCAGCATGTCGTCTGGCAACTGTAAAACCAGTTATTATTATTTTAAATCATATAAAGCTTGAGTGAGGCTAGAACATTTAACCTCAATTTATCTCAATGAAACTCTCCTTGTCCTAACACTTTGAGACAGAATTCATGCGAAGCCCATGAATCAAATAAACTCAGAATAGTGGTTAATAACTTTGCAATGATAGCTCACATTAACTACAAAAATGTAGCGTTAGGTATTAGGCATGTATTCTCATGTTCATGTTAGCAGCTGCCAAACTTTTTCCTCAAGGAAAAAAAAATCGAACATTATTTACATTTGGTAAGGCGCACTAGCGCATGTTATATTATTCATTTCGGACCCCAAACAAACAGGATGTCCATTTCTCTGCATTTCATATAACACCATTTCAAACACTTCATACATTACCTTTCCACATTAAATCTATCAGCATGCTAACAAACAATCAAACCTCAACTCAAGTAACCTAACGTTAATTTAATGTTAACAGTTCATTGACAAAGTCAGTTAACAGTTCACTGCAAGCTTGCTGTTGCTTTGTAATTTAATTGACAAACTTAACATATTGTGACAGCAACAAATAAACGCGCTTTCACATAATGATGATGATAACCAACAGAGATTTGTGACTCACCAAGAAACTTCTCTGGAGGATGAAACGCTGCCATCGGTTCTTCACGTTAGAATTCTAGCTGATAATTTCGTTAGCCAAATGCTGTTGGTGCATTACTGCCACCAGTTGTTTGGGAATGGAATTGCATCTCTGATCGTCGTTCTCAACAAGTTTCACACTTATTGATGATTGACGGTACAGGGGCCAGTCAGGGGCCAATGAGATTTCAGATGGGGCCCGGGCCCCTGTGGCCCCGCCCCTAGAACCGCCCCTGGCCATAGGCAGTAAAAGACTCCGCCATCTTGGTCAACAATTTTCGCTGAGAAAGTTTCAAACTATGACCATAACGCCCTTTCCACCAATCAGAGGCATCACTGTGGGATTGTGGGATTGTTCAGGATTGTGGATAATGAAGTACTTATCCTAGACATCGCGAATAAAAGACATTTATCTCAAAACAAGGTTAGTGCCCCATGAACTTTTGGCGTCTATATGAGCATATACAATCGCTTAGTACAGCCGTAGCTATCTGGACTATCTGGAAACTATCTGGACACCAAGTGCATCACATGCAGAAATGTCACAGGTGCATTTCTCATCCCAAATGCCATAACTGTCCACTGTAGGAAGTAGTCAGGTGCCACAAAGGCAGATATTGTCAGAAGTACTGGATGTTTAAGGAACTTGCCAGTACCCTCTTACCAGATCAAGTTTAGTGTTGACCACTGGACAAATACTGGAGCAAACTACATAACTGTAGTGTGTTTGTATGTGCTTTCTTTATTGTGACTCTGTCCAGGTAATGCCCTTCCTCATTGGATTACCATGGTAGTCAGTAATTCAGTGTACTGGTCCCTAGGTGGGTTCATCAAGGCTGGCCGCCTAAAAGGCTTGAAGAAACAACCAGACACTGCGCCAACTTATCAGCATCCTGCACATTATGTGAATTCTAGTGACTGCATAAGTCGTGTATCTTTTTGGTGATGGTTGTAACTGTGGTTGCAACATGTGTGGTCTGTGTGTACTTGGGTCGGGTATCTCATTAGAACTCCCTGTCAGGAGGAGGGTGTTTCGTTAATTTGTTTTTCCATTTTGTTTGTGCTCAGTTAAGTTCTTTTTAATTTCCTTAAGAGGGACTTTTTTGCTGGTGTTTTGGCACTTTTCTTTTATTTACAAGTCAAAGGTTTAATTTACATTTTGACTTAGACTACTATTTTAAGGGTAGAAAAAATGAAGTAAACAGTATTTGGACAAAATAAAGTAAAACACTAGGTGTCATTATTTCACACAATACACTTGTTAAAGATGGACAGAAACTAACACAAGGACCACTAAACATGCAGGGAATTTACACATATCATACCAACTAATGACTAAAAATGCACACTGATATAGAATGCAAGCATGAATACACTATGGAACTTAGATTCACACTCACCACTGATCTCACCTGTGTAGTTTAAACGTGTTGACTCAAAATCTGTATATCCCAGAGGGGCTTAGTCCACTGCAACCATACACACAAACAACAAAACAAGTGACCGAGGACTTCTGTTCAGACTCTATAATAAATCACAAATTATTACATGCTTTTATCCACAGAATGGATCAAGTCTAGTCAGAAAGCCATTTAGACATGTCATTGTGCTAAAAGGCATAATGATAATGTTAAAAAGATGAATGGTGACCTAAACTCATGAGCTTAATTGTGAAGAACTTACATAGGCTATTAACTGAGAATTTGATGATTTTACACTGCTTTGCCGAAATAAATATTCTTCTGTTCATTTTAGCATTTAGTCTGAGAAATGGCCAAGTCTGCTTTGCATGAAAGTCACTGTCATAGGCCTTTGTACTCTTTAAATAGCTCCAGATTTAAAGTGAATAGACTTTTACGTGAGCAAGGCGTCATTTATGCTCTTCAGCACTTAAAGAGGGCGTGACAAACATGAGAAATATGATCCGCATGCACCATGATTACATGCAAAACCTGAAAAGTGAGTGGCATGAGCCTGTGAGTGGTGAACCAAAACTGTCTCTGTCTCAATATTCTTTTTGGAATTGCTGTAAACATCAAACTGTGATGGCCAGTTAATGGTAAGGTTCCTTAGAAATAATGGATGTAATTCTCAAATGCTTTGTGAATGTAGATAATCCAAATGTGATGAAGAAATGTGTTGTCATCTGATTATACAGGTTTCAATTGCAGATTAACTTTGAGATTAAACTTGGTTACTAAACTTCCTTAACAGAGGTGAATAAAACCTGACCTATTAATCTTAACATATTCTGCTATCTGCATTTCCTATTGTATTGAGGCATGTTTGGGCTGAATTTCAGCTTGTTTAAGATGAATATCGTCAGTTTGGTTTGATTTGTTTTTTCGATGCTACGACTGAAGACAAAACTATCGGACATGAGTCACAATCATGTCTGTGACATTTTTGGGGCAGCAGATGGCAGTGTGTGTTCATTTTCCTAAAATTGGAAGGGCAGTTTGATTTAGCTATATTACTACGGCAAGCCTTTTCACTTTTAAGACCAACATGCAATATTGTTAGAGATTACTGTGAGCATTTTTTAAATCTATGCACACATTTGGTCTAAATGTAACCTGCTAGTTCGAAGAAGTAGCCTTTAGGCATATATTTATTTTTTTATTATGGAACTTTCCACTAGTCTATCATAAAGTAGGCCTAGCTTAGGCCTTGACTTGACTTAGTCTTTACAATAAAGCAATAGTCCTTATAGACTTTTCTTCCAACGTATTTGGATTTTATTCAGCCAATCGATTGAGACGGAAAAAGGCTACTGACAATGTTCTGCATTGATTGGTAGTAGGTAAAACATGAAAGCAAGTATGAAATGGCTTTCCATAATCACCCTTAGTAGGAGCAGCTTGACTCCAGTCGGTGGCAGCTTTGCTCTGTTATGGACGGACAACTCACCGGATAGGGCTAATACCTTCTTGGGTGGAAATCCCGACAGTGAAAATTAACCAGCGACTTGGGAGTTGAACTTTGTATCCACCTGAAATCATCTGCGAGAAGATAATGTTGCTGTACTTGGAAAGTTAATGTTTAAATTCTGGGACTGAAAAGACTTCCAAGGTAATAACAGTGTTAACGTTAACTGTGTTTTCTCTTCGCAGTTGTTCTGCTGGCTGCAGGAGGGCGACAGCTAGCTTACAATTTGACCGACTGTTGCTTGTTAATAGCTAAATATGTTTTCACACACTCTTGTTACCTTGATGTTTTAAAACTTGAAGTATTCCCGACAATAAGAACCATGTCTTTACAATGTTGTTCGAAAATTCCCCCTTTTAATTAGAGGGACGTTTGCTAGCATAACCAGCTAGCCTGAAAAGATACTGTTGCAGCTGGTTGGCTAGCTAGTGGTCAGATATTCACCAACATTATCCGAGCCAGCTAGCTAACAGGATACATGCAGGCATTTATTTGTTGAATAACGTTAGTTTGTGTGTCGTCTTCAGAAACGGCTTCGTTTGTAATCATAGCGGTTCAAACATCGTTGAATTGTGTAATTAACGTCAGTGAAAACTGTTGATGCTAGGGATCTGAGCAGTCGAGTCCAGCTTTTTGCCAAACGTTTAGCTGCTAACATTTCTACCGTCAATGTTTTTTCTAACCAACTAAAGCTATTAGGTCTTGGCGATGTTACTGTCAGTTTAAATTAATCCCAAATATATCCAACTGATGAGTTGTGAGAAAGTAGGTTATCACTTTGATGGACAACATTTTATCCTCCTACTTCAGTAACGTTATCCATTATTCTGCATGGAACCCAAACAGAATTTGCATGTGTGCAGACCATAGACATAAGTCAATGTCAAAACATGACAATATCAACGTATCAGTTGTGGTGGTTTTGATAGGTGTCAAACGCTCCTCCTTTCTTCTAGAGATGCCTTTAAACATGTCATGTATTTTTGTTTACTTTGATAGCAGGCTGCATTGCATCAAGCTAGCCAGTTAGGCATCAAGCCAGTAACGTTACACAGCTATCTGTCGTAGCCGGGTGGTCTCTGTCGACGTAGGCCAGGTTTAAACATTTTGTTTAGTTACAGTGGGATTCTCGCTCAAGTACGTTTAAATTGATGAAATGACAAAATGCTGCAGGAGTAGGCGTTTTTATGAGTTGATTATAGGATAAATCAGACGACAGTACTGTAATACAAGTAGACCTATAACTCAAGATGTACCACTGCCAAAAACTATATCATAACCAATACTGTAAATATTAGTTTGCATTACAGCGGTACATTTTCTCTGAAGATTTTAGAGGAATATCTGTGTGATAGTTGCTGCAAATCAGTATTATGCCAAAAGGATTTATTAAGAATATGTATGCATGTTCTCCAGAAGAATCCAATCTAGAGGCTGAATCCCTTGTCTTCTGTATGAGTTGTTGACTCCAAGTCTAAGTTAAGATGCTGTAACACAGAGACAAATCAAGAGATGGGCTACACTCAATGAAACTGTTGGGTTTTAACTCAAGAGAGTACCCTATCTTGATTGGTGCATGAACTTCCAGGAAAACACTATTGCAGTCAAGCTGGGCATTTTCATCCTGTGATGTGTTTGAAGCTGAGATGCGGGGAATCATTACACACTCCTTCTTCACCTGACCCTGTCTGAGAGCCAGTGGTAGCGTCAGGCACGTGCTGCGGCGGGTCCCTCTTCCCGGCTTTGCGATGATTACATCGGATCCACTTTGATCTGTGCTGATCCACTTTAGCCCTCAGCCTGCTTTCAGTCAGCGTCAGGAGGCACTTTACTCAGGTGGCGTTGATGTGTGTGTGTGTGTGTGTGTGTGTGTGTGTGTCTGTTTGACTGCACTTGCTGTGGTTTGACGAGGAGCGGAGGGGATCTCATCGGCACAAGCTGTTGCACTGCAGCCCTGTCAGGTGGTGAAGTACTGCCAAAATAGACTGCTTAATGCTCGATAACGGTAGCAAATGCAAACACAACAACTGCTCACCTCTGCCATTCTCTCAATCTGTGATTGTGTGTCTCTTACACACACACAGTCACATGCACACTGAGTGCTCAGTTCAAAGCCAGGTGTTCCCAGTCACATTTTCTTCTTTGTACATTGAGGTTATTTATGAAGCTGAGTTGCAAGCTACCCTTTAATGAAATCACATGCTGCTCCGTCACCCTTGCAGATGTAACGGATGCCAGCTAGCTTAGCTGTGCTTGTGGAACGTTGGTAAACCTCACTCCCCGACGCCTCAAGAGTGCTGCTGGCATGCGAGCCAGTAGCCTGGGCTATTGGCTCAATTGTTAGCGCGCTCGCCTCCCGATCCGAGGTGCTGCTGTTCGCGGGTTCGAGTCCGGGCGTGTGCAGGCCTTAATCGCGCAGGTTCAACACAACGCAGGTTACACAGAGGCTCTCACCCCACTCCTCCCAATTCCTGGGTTTCCCCTCAACTAACTGGCTGAGAATGGGGAGCTGAGGACAAATGTCATCAATAAAATTACAGCACAGAGACATGCAGACATGCAGATAGGTAGACGAGGACTGCTAAAGAAGAAGAAAGAAGTCAGACAGTGGCAAGTGAAGGAAGAGAAATTAAAGGCACAAGGAGACAAAAAAAACAAGACAGTCAGTACAAGACTGTTAGATTGAAGACAAATAAGAGATGGGTGGGAAATGCCCAGGCAAGAGCAAGACACTGACAGGGATATGTAGATAGAGATCCAGCTTGTCTGAACTTGTCCGAAGCTGTAGACACCTCAGAGTGTGTTACAAAAAGACAATCCACCACTACTTCTGCCCCAGAGATTGCACTCACCCCTCCTTTTAATTCTGTGTCTGGGTAGAATACCTAGCTGTGGCTATAGCCATGTTTACAGGGACAGCTTTTTTGTCGTTCTGATTAAACTATTCCAATTGAAAAAATTCTGCCGTCTGTTTACATGGGGTGTGTTTTATTCTGATCAGGTGCTCTCAAGTGCTTTAGAATCTGATCGGAAAAGCCGTTGTTGCCTACTTTTCATTGAGAAGATGCAGCGGTCAATCCGAATGACCGTACATGTTGTTCAATCGGAACAGGAACGGACTACACTGCCTCATTCATTCCGATAGAGGTGTTTATGACCATTTTTATTCCGATTGAGACGTTATTCCGTTTCTAATCGGAATAGAAGTGTCCATGTAAATGTGCCTTATGATCATGATGAAGTCAATATATTGCCATACTGTGAGAAGGGCAATATATTTGTATCTATTTTTTGGAAAACTCACTGTAAACCCGCTAAGTAACTACCATATAATATCAAATTTGAATGAAAAGAGTTTACTTTTTAATGCAATCAGAGCAGTGATCTTGCACTTATCTCAGTCCCTGTAACACCCAGTGGGGTGGTGATGGTGTAGTGGTTCAGGAGCTGGGCAAGTGTGCAGTAGCCTGAAAGTTGTCTGTTCAATTCCCGGCTTCCACCGTTGTGCCCTTGAGCAAGGCACTTAACCCCAAGTTGCTCCGGGGACAATGTGATCTCTTGTAATATAGCTGACATATGTAAGTCACTTTGGTCAAGAAGTGTCTGCTAAATGTAATGTAAAATGTAATGTAATAACCCAACAGAGCACTATTATGTGCAGGACTAACAAAGGAAATGAACCACTGTCTACCACAAATAATTGAGAGACTATTAATTCAAACTTTATACAGGGTTTTAAATGATCAATAGAGTATCACAAAATCTCAGTAGGCCTACTCAAGTGTATAAATATGTTCTTACACCCCATAATACTTTATTGCAGTCATAGCCTGTTGCTTTAACCACAACAATGAAACCGTGTGGTTTTACAGCCTTTGAGTCTGTGCAGCTCCATCTCTAGCTCGCTGGTCTCTCTGCTCCCTCCCTAATAGTCAGTGGGATGGGAAGCCTTCTGGGAGCACTGCTGATAAACTCTGCTGTCCAGATCTGTGTTTGTGAACTGGGAGCCCTTTCTTCTCCACCGACACACACACACATTCACTCCGCTAGGCCAGTGTGAATGAGTGTTGCAAGTGAATGGCTCATTGAAATTCCCAGTTTTTCCTCTACATTCCACCGTACATTTGAAAAGGGCACACCAAAGTGAAAGAGAGGGAGAGAGAAAGAGCTGATGGCAAATATATGTCTGACAAGATGAATGGGAGACTGTTGAATCTCTATTACACTTGAGGATGCTGTGTAGGTGTATGTGAGAGCGAGAGAGCAGTGGCAAAAATGCTGTCTTACAAATCATACCCTGGTATTATATTTCCCTGAGAAATACACCTGACCTTTCGGAGAGAATATATCTGTCTGGGAAACAAATTGTTAGTTGATACTGCCCTCCTTGAGATTAGTGTTAATCTTTCCCTCTTCATTCTCTAAGTCTCATTTGTGCAAACACACACACACACACACACTCACACACAGATGCAGAGCAGTGGTGGAGGAAATGCCATGGCTGGTTTTGCTCTCCTGAACCGTGTTTGGTGTTTCACAGGGGACATGGACTCCTCTGGTCAACTCCGCAGTCATTCTCCTCTTCATTTGTTATGCTGTTTCGACTTCTTTGCTGTTCACTCCTTCATCCTAACTGTCCCCTCCACTTTATTATCTTCAGAAACAAACATCTCTTCCATAACCAACAGGAATGCTTCAGGCACAGAGAAGTCGACATGGGGGTCATTTTCTAAAAATAAGTGCCTTCAGCAAGCATATTTTAAATACAGTGCCCAGACCCTGAGACTAATTTCTTAAAAAATAGAATGTCTGTCTCTTTTAAGTTTCCTCTCTTGTGGCCTGACTCAGGCCTTCGAAGAGCTGGGAAGTGAATTTATAGTTCTTACATAACTAGTGCCTGGACCATCTGGGCCCAGCATGACTAAAGCGTGTATGTGCAAATGTTTGGAGAGAATGTGGAATGTGCCCAGCACTCGTTCATTTTTGTTGTTGTTGCTTTTCATTTCTCATCCTCTCTGTCCCGTCTCTGGTGGGCACTTGTACAGCTCCGTATTTGTGTGGTTTCAGTGACTGGATGGGTTGCTGTGGCACTTCATCTAAAATAGGGATGCACAATATATCTATCTATATATAAATTATTGGTTGATAAGTAAAACAATTAAATATTATTATTGTGTAACGGAATTTCAGCCGGTAATTTGCGCCGATATTTTTTAAGTCCTACTTTCCCAACTTGAGGCCCGTCTGACTACACTGAGCTACTTGAGCTGGGTTGGCTACTTCTTCCTCAAAATAATGTCAGCGGTGTGGATGTGTTTGACATTTCAAGCAAAATCTTTGGATTTGCGTTGGATATGTGTAGCCCAAAATCCTCTTGTGAATGGTCTTGAATCTATGGAGTCTGGCCTACCTAGAGCAAATTCCTTTCTTGTGCTGGTGTGTCTGCACATATACTGTGCTAGTTGGTGAAAATAATAACAAACTCATTGGAGGGACGCCTCGTTAGATAAATCTGTATTTTAGTATTATATATGCACCTTAATGAAGCCACACATACTGCTATTTTGATGGCTAGTTTTGCTGCTGAACCATTGAGGAGGACTATTATTCTGTACGTCAGGTATGTAAAACGACTGCAATTAAATGCCACTTTTTAAATGCTGTCCCCTTCACTTTTCACATTTTTTGTTCGGTTAATATTATCGGTTATTGTATTGGTATCAGCCACAACAAACCGATAAATATCAGTTATTGTTAACGGACCAAAAATTCCATATCGGTGCATTCTCTAGTCTAGAGTTTGGGAATCAGGCCCGTAGGCTGGGAGATTTCACTCACCATTGTCGAACCCTCTCACATCCTGGCCAGCCTGATTCCCTGACTTTATAGCTTCACTTCAACTACAGCCATAGGTACCTCCACTAGTACTTTGCGTGATTTTGGAGGGCATAGAAGACAGTGCCTTGGTGTTGGATCTTCAGATGTTATTTCTTTTCTTGTAATATAAGACAGACGTAGCAAATATCATTGAATCATTTAAAACGAGTGTCAAATGCCTTCGCCTGTTTTAAAAATGCATTACTCTTATTGTGCTGAGGCTTAAATCAGTATTATGATATCATGCATCTATCAGTAGGTTTATTTATGTTACGGAATTATAGGCAGAATTATCCAAAAGAGCTCATGTCTTCATTGCCAACCTTGCAAAAGTTTGGCTGGTTCATGAGTCTGATAAAGCTTTTAAGGAGCTTAGTAGTATCTTCATTCTGGTGTGTTTTCAGGCCTCTCGTATTTCATTTATTTCGTTTTACATTTATTTCGTATTTCATTTCTCACACACCCTGTGGACTGTCACTTCCCTTTCCTGACTCATTTTCTGAGACTGAGGGTTTCAGTTCTTAAAGGGATTAAACAAAGTTTACAGTACAGTACCTCTCCTGCTGGCTAGAGTTGACTGACTGCTGTGACACACACACACACACACACACACACACACACACACACACACACACACACACACACACACAGATTCATGACCCCTGTGTTCATATATATATATAGAATATCTGATGGTTATTCACACATGACCTTTGTGTCCACATTATTGGTTAGGGGTATCAGGTTTTCATGTGGGTATTACAGTCAGGTTGACTTTTTGTGGGATTTGACACCACTGTACATGTACCCAGAGTTTCATTTTGTAATGTTATGATATCTTTGTCTACATTGATCATGTTTTATAAATGTTTTATGGCTTGCACGCTGCAGACCTGATTCAGATGGTTTGTATGGTTTGCACTTTGAAGGCCTGCTCTCAGGTGTTTGTGTCCACAGCCAGCCTGGTCAGTAAATATTCTGCCATTCTGAATCAAGTTCACCATAACTGCTGTCAGTGGTTGTACATCTTGGTATCTGTCCTAACTTTGTGTAACGGAGTATAGGGGCCCTAAACTTTTTGGAAATTCTTCATTGCCTTGCTATGCATATTTGCCCAGTCAATACCAGATATTGTTGTCTTTTATTACTTTTATCACAGTCACTCTGGGTTTTAGATTTCTAACCAGGCCTGTCTAGACAGACTTTTTTTCTGAGGTGGCCTTTCTCAATTTCCCCTTCATCTAATTTTCTCTGTTACTCATCCCTCCATTTCTCACCCATTCGTGAACTATTCTGCCTCTTCCTCATTCCTCTAAAGCACTCAGTGAAAAGTTTGGCCTGTGTTTTCCTGGGTTTTTCCTAGCAGGGACTAGCTTACACACAGGGTTTTGAGAGGAGGTCAGAGACTGGGGTCAGGGCTGCTTGCGCTTAAACACTGGTAGTCTGTTTCCTGTTTTTCTGCTCCCTGCAGGATACTTTGGGTGTGTGTGTGTGGGTGTATTTTGTAGAAGTAGTCTTGTTGAGCCCCACAGCTAAACTCACTCACTTGTGTCAGCAGAAATGATATCAGGTCATTAAGCCCGCTGATAAAAAAGAGGAAAAAAAGTGAAGAAATGTAAACCCTTTCTCTGATATCCTGTTCCTGCACCCCAGGAACCAAAGATGTGATGTTGTAGGGCTAGCGTCTCCACACCCCCAACACTGCCAGATCACAGGAATAGCCAGACCATTGGAAGACCTCATGGAGTTGGGGCCCAAAGAGAAGGCGGAGACATCGAGAGATGAATAGAAGAGTCGACAGTGCCAGAAAAGAAAGGATAATTTGTGGAACCAAAAAGGAAGTCAGGTAGCTTAGACAGACAGAAAAGCAGATGACCGAGAAATGGAGTGAGAGTGGAGTTGTACATAGAACCCTCTCAGAACCAGACAGTTTTATACAAGCTTAAGAAGAGGAGTCTGTAAAGGTCCTGACAGAATGAGCTACTGCCGGCAGCATTGAAGAGAAAGTAAACCACGTCTGCTGGTCACATGGCGTTCTCAAGCACTAGTGTTTAGGGCTCTCCATTCCCTTGATGTTTACTTTTGCAAATCAGGCTAAGTGCCTGCTTGAAGGGTGCTGTGACGCAAGGACCAGTTGGGGATTGTACCATTGTGATGTTATAATAGGGGATTCTCTTACTGCTGAGCATCTGACAATTCTCATGGGTGGTCTTTAGAGCTAAACTTTTTGTTGTTGTTCTCTTCGCCAGTCCTGGAGCCCTTGTAAGACAGGTGCAAGATTATCTGTCTCCCAGGACACGTAACTGTCCCCACTGATTTTATTTTCTAATTAATCGTTCCCAGATGGAGAAGAGGAGAAATCAAACACCATTGTTACAGAGAAAAAAGAGAGACTGAGGAAGAACTCCATCCATCATCACTACATTCTATGAAAATGAGTCTGACCTGTGTAGTGTTATTTCTGTCACCAGTGGTACCATTTTCTCAGTCCTCTCTCTCTCTCTCTCTCTCTCTCTCTCTCTCTTCATCGGTCTATTTCTCTTTCTACACACTCTACATAGTTTTCAGTGCTCTTCTCTTTCGATTTTTCGCTCTCTGTCTGTATCTCTCTCTCCCTCTGTTTCCACAATGCAACCCTCTCACTATGCAGCCGATCTCTTCTGCATGAATAATTTAGAGGGACGGTGCAGAGAAATGATGCCGCTACATTTTCCTGAACAAGCCTGCCACCAGGCACGCTGCAAACAGAGACTCCCCTGAGGCCGGCGGAGGGCATTTAATCCTCACAGGTGTTTGCTAGTAAGTGACCTCGTCTTTGAGTCTGCCAGCGCGCGTAGGTAAGGCTGCCACTTGTGCCATAATGAGGTGACCGAGTTGAGGAAAGAAACACCTCCTTAATGGGTGTGTGAAGGGTGTGTGGGTTACACGATCATGAGATGTATGGATGTGTTTGTAAGCAGCAGAATTCCTGTGTTACTTTTTAAGCACAAGGAAGACAGGTTTGGTGTCTTTATGCAGCAAGGTTTGACAGAAGTCTGTGGCTCTGTTGACCATCAGTGTGTGTTCTTTACAGTAGGTGTGTCTGTGTGTGTGGTTTGTGCAGGCCGGTTTCTCTCCCTACAGAAAACAGCTGGCTATATTTACACTGGAGGGGGCCCAGGACCAGCTGGTCCTGCAAAAGGTTGTGTGTGTGTGTGTGTGTGTGTGTGTGTGTATGTTGGGGGTAGGGAGGTGCTGCCTGACCATGGAGGGAGTTACAAGTAAGAGTCAAGTCAATATTTCCAGTCCCGGAGAAGGGAAAGAATGACTAATGAAAAGCTAACTTTACTGAAGTAGCAGGCATCCAGAGACTGGGACCAAAAAGCTCTCCGCTGCTGTTATCACCCTCCGTAAATCATTTCTGTATCACAAAGGAGGACCTTCACATGGACCGATAATCGAGTGCCTGACTGAAAGTGGTTTCTCAGTCAGCCTGTGTTTTTTTCTTCTGCCCAGTGTTTTGGTCTGCTGTGAGTGGGTGGCTGTGGAAAACACTTGAGAGAACAATGGCCTGGCACTGCCTGAGCTTTTTTCACAGTGAAAATTGATCTGTTGTCGGTCCAGCTCAAACCCCAGCTTAAGAAGCAGTCTAATGTGGAAAGCCCCACGTTATGATGTGCGAAGGTGCCGTCAGGGCCTCCATGGCTGTCTGGCAGCTGCCTGTTTCAAATCAGTCATGCTTGTGCACTTTGTCCTTCATATCTTGGGTTTCCCTGCCAGGCCCCACCTCTTCCTTTTTTGCTTCCTTTTTCTTTCTATCAGCCTCCCTCCTTTCTTCCCTCCCTCTCTCAGCTATCTGTATCTCTTCATTTTACATTCAGTGTCAAAACAATGTGTAGTTGAGCAAGAGACAGAAAGGTTAGGTGGATTTCATGGTGTGAAAAACCACACACAAGTCACTGTACAGCATTTGGGAACAATCACAGGCAGCGAGTGGTAGCCTTGTTTCTCAGCGTGGGAAACTACCCTTGGTGTTTGTGGGCTGGGTTTTTGTTTTGTGTTGCGTCTTTGGTCAGGTTCTGGAGAAGTGCTGGTGCTACTACGCAGGCGGCAAGTGCTCTCCAGGAACTGAGGAGTTCCCCCCCCCTGAGGTCGGGCTTTCAGAGCCGCCGCAGCAGCAGCAGTAGTAGCGGTGCTGGTAACGGCGGTATCATCTGCCACGAAAGAAGCAGGATTTCTTTTTTTTTTTTCCAAGAAGCAGTTCTGGTCAGGTGGATTCCAGATTGGTGGCTCAGCACCCAGAGACTGAGTGGAGAAAACCCTGAAAGTGAGTGAGTGAGCAAGAGAGAGAGATCCACTGAGGAAAATAGAAGAACCAATAGAAAAGGACATAGTTGGTGTATATAGAGTGCAAAAGACAAAAGAAGCTGAGCACTCCATCCTGTCTGTGTGCCGGCATGTGGTTTGGTGTCACTGCTGCTGCAGGTGCACTTTGACCCTCGGAGTGTCATTGTGACTCATGACTCGGCAGAGTGCCTGAAAGGAGTCAGCTTTGCAGAAACACATCCTGAGCTCAGTGGCAGGAAAACTCTTCTGCGGACATGTGAAAAGTTGCTGCAAAGCCGGCAACCAGTTGAGCTAACTAAAACACTCCCATCTTTAACGTCTCCAGCAAGATTGCTCCTCATTCGCTGTTTGCCCGTTTGCCCCTGTGCTTATGGAAGTGGAATGTGATTTATGAGGATTGTGCAGAAAGGGAAAACACATTTCTTGGGTAAGTGCGCCTAAGTTTAGCAGAAATGTGTTATGTGGTTCAGATTTTAGCATTTTAAGTTAATTGAGGCACTTTTGTGAATTACTGTGTTTATGGTGGGCTGAAAAGTTCCAGCCACGTTGTTATTTTAGAACGTGCTGTGTTGTACAGAGGTTCTTACCGGTGCCTGGGTTTTCCTGACCTGTTATCAGAGGGGTCTGTATTATTCATTTTGGCTTTGGAAAGTACTGACTCACTCAACTCCGATTAGGTATCAAACAGCACCTTTATCATCTCTGCTGTCTGGTTGTGCTGTGTTTGAAGGCCTCCTTCTGCACTGGAGTGTGGTCTTTATCAGCCAGTGTTAATGTTACAGGAGGTCCTTGAGACTGCTGAATCACCAGAGCTTTTCAAAGTGGTGGCCTTTCATTGCTGTGTCTAGTTCTTTGATCACTGATTGAGGATGGCTCACTTCTTCTCCCCAACCCACGCTTCTAGTCTGTGCTCTGCTCGGTTTTTGTTCTTGAGAAAGGGATAAGAGACCCACACTTGGCCATTTTGTGTGGGGATGCACAAAGCATTACATGCTTGCTTATTCCCTACATAAACTAATGGGCGGTATTTAAAAGTATAGTAACGGATCCTCTTATCCAGTGTGTTTGTTTGTAATATAAATCAGTGGACATATTTAGCTTCAGAGATGTACGAGTACAGCTCAGCACTGTACAGCAGAACAGCTGGTCTAGTTTTGTCAGATTTGCCTTGAGGCTATTTGAACTCCAGACCTAGACATTGAAAGCTTTGTTTTCAGCTGGCTAAGCCCAACGGGTGGACTGGGAGGAGAGGCACATGTGTAGCACAGAAGAACAAGAGCTAATCTGTGAAACAGCCTCCATCTTTGTGTCTGCAACTCTGTCTTTCCACACAGCTGCTCTTTCTACGTCATCGTGAGACTAGTGTTAATGCACATAATTTTATTTCTCAAATCCCTAATCATTGACTAACTAAACTAAAATAAATCAAATAATTGAGTTGAGTTGTCTATTCTACCTAGAAATGTGGGTTTGAGTGTATATTTGTGAACTTGCGATACCAAGTCCCGATACAAATACTTAATAAGGCAGTATTTCTAAAGTAGGTACTTCCAACAGAGCAGACAGTCTTAAAGCAGATGACAAAGCTACCTATTAGTAAATGTTAGTCTGGAATGTTCTGCAGTTTTTAGTCATGCAGCTGTTAAGTGCATTTACTTTCAGCAGATGTTGCGGAAGTATGTCACTTTTTATGTTGGTCTTTTGGGACCCTCTTGCATCACTGCCTAATCTGCTGGCCTAGTGCACATCACACACGGTCACTCATAACCAGAGATAAACTACTCGTTTGTGTCAAAGTTTGTGCAGGATCCTGTCCTGTCAGCTGTTCCTTTATACAACGGACTGTTCTAAAATGCTTTAGCAGAACAGCATTTAATTACCTCTTACCAACACATTGGTCTGAGCAGTTGGAATGTTTTTGTGACTAAATGAAATAAATAAATAAAATATGAAATAAATAAATAAAATATGAAATTAGTAAATGAAATAAACAGATAGCTGTGTTTATATTTATATATATATATATTTAATATCTTATTTATTTATTCCATATTTCATTTATTTATTTCATTTATTTATTTCATTTTGTCACAAAAAACATACAGTTGTGACATTAGTGGTGAATTGTTATGGGAGTCCAGTGGTATCGTGCCACAGGAAAGCCCAGACTAATAACAGTGGTGTTCCAGTAATAACAACAACACTGGAGGGAAGGGGAGCCCACGCTGCCCCACTCTCAAGGTTATGCAAATCAGTCTGCACAATCAGTCTGTGAAACCTAACGCCATCTGTCTCCTCTTCCCTCCTGCACATTCATCCCTTGGCTCTCGGATGTGATGCGGGTAAACAGCTTGTGAAACTCTTAAGTGTAAGCACAGGGATGTAGAAGCTGTGGGTTGAGTAGTGAGTGGTAGCTGTGTGTTGTAGCAACTGTGTTGGTGTTGATGTTTGAACCTTTGCCCCTCGTGCTGGTCTGAAGTGTGACTGTCACAGGATCAACGTGAGGGGGAATTGACAGGTGTGGTTGACAGGTGTATGTAAGGATTTTCTTGTGTGTGGTTGAGAATTGTAAGGGATTGCACTGATATTGTATATCGTATAAGTATTGAAGTAGGATTTGCCTTTCTGAGCCTTTGATTAGAAACCATAACCCATAATTAGCCCTATTTAGAATGAGCTCAAGATTTAATTTTATTAGAAAAAAAATATTTTCACTGAGACCCGGCCCTGTAGAAAGAACCTTAGAAATGACTGTGTGTCCCACGGTTTCTCTGTGTATGTTGTGTCAGACACCTCCCACTGATTCCTGTTTCCACCTGTAGTGAAAGTCTACCTCCTCCAAAACATTCACAGTTATGTAACTCTTTCCCTCCAGTGCTTTCTAGTGTTCACCTCTCCCCCCATTTATTATTCTTTTTTTCCTCAACACAACAGGTGGCGACAGACAAGGTTGCAGGAAAGCTGAGTTCTACTCTCTCATGGGTGCGGAACTCAGTGTCTCACACGGTCAGTCAGATGGCTAGCCAGGTGGCCACGCCCTCATCTCTGCCCGCCCCTTCAACCATCTCTGCCCCGCCCCTCGGATCTTCTTCCTCATCTACACCGTTGTCGTCGCCGGCGTTGACGCCTGCCACGCCAGCCCTTAGTCCCGACGAGGTGGAGCTGCTAGCCAAACTCGAGGAGCAGAACAGGTGAGGGACACAAAGTATAAGTAAAGTGTATATATATCCGTGAATTAGTGAAACACACTCAACACACAGTGAACACACAGTGAGGTGAAGCACACACTAATCCCGATGCAGTGAGCTGCCTGCAACAGCGGCGCTCGGGGAGCAGTGAGGGGTTAGGTGCCTTGCTCAAGGGCACTTCAGCCGATCCTACTGTTCGGGGTTCGAACCGGCAACCCGAAGTCCGAAAGTCCGAAGTGCTAACCAGTAGTCCACGGCTGCCCCACATCAGAACACATGCACACCCACATGCACAGCCAGAGAGAGATAAGGGCACTGGCAAATGTAAGTATGTCCCAAAACTCATAAACTGTCATATGCATGTAGAGGCATGAACACACTATCATATAGGCAATTAAATTGACATGCTGAACCCTCACACACACTCTCACTCACACACACGCACGCACGCACGCACGCACACACACACGCACACACACACACACACACACACACACACACACACACACACACACACACTCAGAGAAAGGAGCAGCACACCAACTCCTGATGAGGCTCACCGTGTCTGGGGTCTTGTCTAGCAATGGCCTTAATTACAGGCCTGTCCTCACCTGAGGCTCCTCACCTGAGGCTCCTCACCTGGGGTTTCCAGCCTGTAATTGGCAGCCAGTGGAAGGAGGCGGGAGTTGACACATGCTCACATGGCAGCTCCCGAGGAACCGATTTGCCAAGCTGCTCCTGCCGCCGCCACTGCTGCTGCTGCCTTTCAGTCGCTTCCCTGTGGGTGTCATTAGAGGCAGACGGCATCAATCGCTGTCCTCCTACGCCAGCCGTGTTATGCTGTTCTAGCAGAATACAAATGTGAGAATAAACTCGTCATCAATTATTTTTCAAACAAATGTCCTGAACCAGCACTGGAGTTGTTGGCCAGAAGGGAACTTTCTGGAATGGACGTGATTCATGGCCATTGTCATCAACATTGTGAAACATTTCTATCCCTGGAAGCTGGTGGGGTGTGGTTGCAGTAAAGCCATCTTAGACCATTAACTACATGAGATTAAATCGCCTTATAACCATACTCCTGAAGTGAGTCACCTTACTCTGGTTAGGTGGGACTTGATTATCATGGTCATATTGTGATTTGCACACTGGATAGGTCATCATGAAAGGCCGCAGAAGATCTTCTTATTACTGTCACAGGATTACTGTTCTGCAGTGGTCTGTGAATTGCAGAGCATTGCCATATGTGTCTGTTAGCGTGTAGCTATCGCAGTAGATTATGCACGGCCGCTCACCGCTTGTGTTAACACAACGCTGTGAAAAGCCACAGCACAATGATAAGATGGCAGACAGTACAGACCCCGAAGGTGCTGCTATGTGGCATTATCACTGGCTCTGACAACACAGTGGCTATTTGAGGGCCTGGACTGAGAGATGGAGAGAGAGCGAGAGAGAGGGAGTCCTTACACATACACACACACACACACACACATAGGCTTTGTCACTATGCACCCTCCTGTTCTCTCACTCTCCCTATTCAGTGCCATTCCCTATTTAATCTGCAGTTGCACCACGTGTTGACATGGAAACGGTGTAGGATCTGCACCAGGAGGTGTGTGAAAGCTTTGTAATATTTGAGTGTGTGTGTGTGTGTGAGAAGAGAGTGTGTGTTACATGGTATCCATAAGGATGGGAAGCATGGAGGTGTGAGCAGGGTGTAGAGGGCAGTTGAGCCAGATTTGGATGTGTTGGGTGAGTGTGAGACTCTAGCATGACAGACTGTGGGACTTCTTCTGGAGCCAACACACCAGGGGGGCAATTACCCTCTCTCTCAAACATACACTCCTTCAGTGTCCTCCACCCCCTTCTCTCTGTGTCTCTCTCTCTCTCTCTCTCTCTCTCTCTCTCAAATACACCCACATACACAAAAACACACACACATACCCACGCAGACACAAACTCTGTCGATGTTCCTGGCTCTCCCTCGCCGTCTCTGCATTCTGCTGTGAACTAAAGGGACCTGCCTGCAGTTGTTAATGGCATCCTGGGGGAATGTGGAGGCTTTGTCTTTCAGATGAGCGGCAGTGAATGGGATTGATGGTGGAAGGAGGGGGAAAGGAACTGGAGGGATAGGAGAGGGGGCAGCAGAGCTGTGGAATTTAGGCAGTTCAGTGCAGTTCACAGGCCTTTTTTTTATAGGTGTGTGTGTGTGTGTGTGTGTTTTATAGGGTTCTGTGTGTGTGTGATGTTGAATCGCCCCAAGAAGAACAAAAGAAGGAACAGTTTTTATTCAATGTGTGAAGGAATGATGTCATCACAGTGGTCCACTTCCAGAGCTGGCCTAACATCATGGCTCCCCCTCTCTGGTTTGTAAGTGTTTGTGTAAATTATCATCAGTAGGGAGAGAGAAGGATGAAATGAACCAGTTTAAAAGAAACCGCTGACCTTCTTCTGTTCAGATATCAGTATGAGCAAGAGCATAAATTTCCCTTCTCCACCACAATCGTGAGCAAAAGAGTGACTGCTGGCTTGCTTTACAGGTAGATTTTGGAGATTAGCATACTGTGTGTTTTGGCTGCCTGTGTGTGTGTGTGTGTATGTGTGTGTGTGTCTGTATTTAGTGTGTGTGCTCAGCATTTTCACTAGATGAGGGGCATTCCATTGACAGACCAAAAATGCATACATAGAACACAGTAACACATTTAATTCTCTCTCTCTCTGTCTCTGTCTCTGTCTCTCTCTCTCTCTCTCTCTCTCTCTCTCTCTCTCTCTCTCTCCCTCCCTCTTCCTTTTCCTCAGTCCCTTTCAGACCCACCCTGACCTCCACAGCACTCAGACATGTTAAGGGGGCCTGCAGACACACTGCTCACTTTAACCTTTAACCCCAGCCTCCGCCCACATGCCAGGAGCACAGCTGGGCCCTTTTCACCCTGGCACATGTTGCCGTAGCCCCGTCCCCCCATTACCCCATGTGTGAGAGACAATACCCCTTCATCTGTCTCCCTCATAAACCCCACCTGTCAGTCAAACAGAAAGAGAGCCTTCCCATTCCTGTCGAGAGCCCTTTCACAACAAACCAAAACCACTCAGATTCTGTCTGTTTGCTTTTGAGAAGTTGTGACCGTTTGATTGAGTCTGTCCACAGTGCCAGGTGGAAGGGATTTTGCCTGGTTCTAGTTTCTCTATTGGTCAGCCACACTTGAAAGTTGCTGCCTGAGTTGAAAATGCTTGAGAGTGAGCACATAGGCCTAGTAGTTGTAAGACAGATGGCACAGTAAGCATTCCAATGAATTCCCCAAGGACATCCTGTTCATTAACGCCTTTACTTGGCTTAGAAGGAATGAGGTTATAAGGAACCAGTCATCTAACATACTTCATTTTGGGTCTATGTGGCCAAAATATTTCCTGCCAAAATTCCCCACCACTATCAGTACTTGGTCAGCCTTTCCATCCATTTGGCACCTTTGTATAGTGACGTAATCCCTTTCCTTTGGTTCCGTCTAGTTCTGCTGGACCTAAAAAGGAGACCAGCTCCTCCATCGAGGAGGCCTGCACAGATCAGTGGATTGGCCCCTTTCATTCTCACTTCCTCCCTTTCTCTCTCTCTCACTCTGTCACTCACTCTCACTGATTACTCACTGTCGTTGGCCGTTCTCCCTGCACCACACCACCACCACAGATCCCCTGAATTAGTCACCGCCGTTGCTGCTAAGCGACCAGGAACAATGAGGCACGGAATCGAAAACTCATGGCCCCTCTCTCTCGCTGGGCTGCTAACAGATGAGAACACAACCAGCACTCAGGAAGTCTGCTTTTCCAACAATGTAGCATTACCCCACCATCATATAGCATAGAGCACACAAAAAGCAGGAGTCTCCTTGATCAACGTAAGTGTGCTTCCATCAGTGGCATTTTTACGTCAGCTGATGTGATGTGAAAAAGGAAGCGACAATTGGGTACCTGAAAGAAAGTCTGTTTGTCCAATTGGTTGAGCTCTCTTTCATCCCGTCAGGAAGCAGTGGTGCTGTTTGCATTGTATGTATTGCGTTGCATGTATTTGCATTGCTCTGATTGGGCAGATACATTCATTCTTGTCAAATTCCTTCATCTACATTTGTTTACATTCCCTTAATGCTGCCAACTAAAGCATCACACAATGAGTTAACATTGCGGACCTGAGGCTGTTGTTGCCAGACTCTCTCTCTCACCCCCCCCTCTCTCTCTCTGTAGTTCACTGGCAGCCTTCTCATCAGGAGAAAAAAGAACTTTGATTTTGCCACTCCTGTGAATCCTGCCCTCTGTTTCTCGTTTTCTCGTTTTTTCCCCCTCCTGCCGTTCGCCCACGCAAATTTCTCCGAGTTGCGCTGACTCGAGCGGGGATGAAAGTAGGGCAGAGCTAAGAGAGCAGCAGCGCTGCTGGTGTCTCCTCTGTTCGTTGCAGCCCAGCGACACTGATACCAGACGGCAGGTAGGCGAGCGAAACTGTGTCATGAGTCCATGAGTTTTACCATGGTACTCACAGATAACAACAGTAAGACTGCACAATAATAGGGATTCCAGTGGGTGTTGACCGCTTACTTCAGTCCTCTGTTTTGATTTGTTTTCTGTAGTGAAACACGCATGAGCACACTCAGATTCAGGGTATAGCTCAATATGTGTATTGGTTGTTGGCCTTTGCACTTAGCCGATAAGGGCGTGTGCGTGTGCGTGTGCGTGTGTGTGTGTTTGTGTTTGTGTGCGCGTGTGTGTGTGTGAGAGAGAGTGAGAGAGAGGAAAGGGTGTATATCTGGCAGAAAGCCAGGGTGCCGCTCTCCTCACAGTTGGGGCTGGCTGGTAGGCAGGCAGACAGTTAGCCTGTGCTGTTATCTGGATGCTCCACTCACTGGTACATGAGCAGACATGAGCAGCACTCTACCATGAGCTTCTCTTGGTAAGCCCCTTAACACACGCACCGACACACACATACACACTCACATGCACAAACACACACTCATGTGACTCCTCAGCAAGGCCTACACACACACACACACACACACACACACACACACAAAAGTAGAACTGTTTTTTTTGCAGATATGGTTAGAACTTGATGTAAAATGTAGGCCTGTTGTTTGCTGTAGGAAGTAGAAACTTCTGAGTGAGATGAATGTTTTTTTCTTTGGCTATTTACGGTTAAATATCCATTTGCCATGCTGTGACCGTGTAGGATTCTTGTATTTGCCACGTGTGACACGTTGCTTTTTGTTTAACCACTGGTAAATGATTTACTGAAGAGAGGACAGCTGAGAGTAAAAGCAGGTTGTGTGAGTGTGAGTGTGCAGTTGTATCCTCTTGAGGTTGCCCTCTGTTAACTGTGTCTGAAATGTTCTGATGTACATTCCCTTCCTGCATCACTAAGTAGATAGGAGTTATGTAGTGTGAATGTAACTCTGCACTACACTACACTCTGTCACTTGATGAAGGTTTATGAAGTGTAGAATGAACTCCACTTCTCTGCCTTTCTATTGATTGAAACTGTTCCGAGTTCCCATGGGGAATACTCACCATTGCTCTTATGAAGTGCAAAGGTCAGCATTAGTAGAGTCCAGCCAAATGCCACCACATGGTTTTTATCTTTTTACACCTTTCATTTGCCCTGATTTGATGGAAGATTGCCACTCTTATTCTCACCTCAATGCTTAGCTTAACAAAGTTGATATGTAGCCAGTTGGCCTGAGAGTTTCTCCTTTTTTCAAAAGGATGTAATAAGGAACTCAAAGATTTATTCAATTTTACTGGAAAGCTTGAAGGGATATGATTTTCAGTAGCTGCCATGAGTGTATATTTCTGTATGTTGTAGGCCTGTCATTTGCCTTTGATTCATGTGCTGCCCCTGATGGTAATGTAAGGTCAAGCATATCTTTGCAGTGCACGTAAACGGTCAGTTCCTAAGGGAACCTGTATTGTCCATCTCTGTTGCATGTGAGGCAGTGGTAGCAGCAGCACATGAGCTCCTGAGCTCCATGTGTGTTTACCATCTGCTCTCTCTGAGTCAAGGTGAATGTGTCACTGGAGCAAGGCAAACATGAGCTTGAGCCCAGAGATGCAGGTCAGGCAGGAAATCTATAATGCCTCCAAGCCTTGGCTGATTCTTACTTACAGCGAGTTTTTAAACATCTGATGGCAGAAGACAAGAACCACTGATATTACAGACTGTTTATCATTTGTTATCGGGTCCCATGGGCTAGTGATTTGTGTTACGGGTATGAATTTAGTGAATGTTATTTGGCTGTAAAGCTATTTTTTGTATTGAAAAAGTAAAATAATTTTCGTCCTCCAGCATTTCTGTTTCGAAGCTGTCATTCCTCTCCTGAGCTGTCCCATAATCGCTCGCCTCTACTTGTCCTTCCACCCTCCCCCCTTCATTTTGTCTCCTTGTTCCCACATACAATACTCTCTCTGCCTTAACCCCCCCCCCCCAAACTCCTCCACTTCCTACACCATCCTGACCCAAATTCAGCCGTAACCCCACCCCATCAGGGAGCACCCTCGATGATGTCACCCCCACACACACCCACAGTTAGCACACACACCCCCAGTTCCCTCTGAGAGGCCACGACTGCTTTTTCCGAGATCGTGTTTCCAAGTCCCTTTGTGTGCCGGTCGCCTGATCCCTGAGACACTTGTCCGAGCTATGAGGCCCAGTCACAGCACTGACCCGAGTTCAGTTTAGACTGAACTGCCTCTCAGTAAAGAACTCTCAAGAACCTGTCTGTGAACATCTGATTAGTACTTTCAAGTAGAGAAGACTCATTCCCCTTTTGGCTAGAGGACTAGACTTTTCACCACAGAATAGCTTCAGAAGTGTACATGCATGTGTATTTAATTATTATGGTGTGTTCACATTAAGCACAACAGACATCATCTGGTTTGTGAACCTCCAGGGCCCTTAATGAACTGAGGCTGGCAGAAGTCCCATCATCTGCACTGCATGCATGTTGCTATTCCTAGAGAGCCAGGAGCCATGATAGAGACAGTGTGTTTCTTTTTTAAGGGTTTACAAATTCAGAAATCGGTCTTCTTGAAATTGTGCAGTCAGACAGGCTCAGTCAAGTGCAGAGCAGGAATGTGGAAGATGTCAAAAACTAGCCTATTTAAAGCCCAGGCCTGGAAAAGTCGTACTCTTGTGTGGGTAGAGAGTGTCCCTGGAGAGAGCGGCATTTTCCAGGCATTTCCCTTGACTCATTGCCAAAGGAGTGGAGATCCACTCAACGCTTGGATATTTTTTTTTTTCAATTGTAGTTCCCTGATGGTGGAACGACTTACCAATTGCTCCAAGAGCAGGTGTGTCCCTCTCTTTCTTCAAGAAACTCTTGAAGACCCAACTCTTCCTCTTCCTAACACTCCTAACAACTCAACACACCTAACATGTACTTACCATGCACTTCCCTTCTTCTCTCCTTTTGTTGTCTCCTCATTCCTCTACCATTATTTCCTTTAATAACACTTAACTAGCTTTTTTCCACATTCAGCAATCAGCTCCTCCTAGCTGCCCATTCCATGAGTACACTACACTGTAAAAAAGAAACCCAGTCTCTGTAAGTAGCCCAGGCTCTGTAAATTGGAAACAGTGGAGGCAGCCTGTCCCCAAAACAAAAACAAAACCCTGTGTGGAGTTTCTCTGGGAATGCTGAAGGTAGGGGTGAGGCCTCTCTGGTGTGTTTTGTTTGGTCCTTGGTTAAATTATAATTGATGCTGTTTTGGACAAAAGCATCTGCTAATAATTTTAAAAATGATCATAAACAAATGCGCAATTGCTGACGGCACCATTAATTGTTGCCTAAGTTCTCTCTCCTCTGCAAAGTAGATTGATGTTATTCCTCATTGTTGTAAGTCGGTTTGGATAAAAGCGTCTGTTAAATGAATAACTGTAGATGATTCAATTGGATATTAAACATGTGTTGTAGGCCAAGGTTTCTCCTAAATAATGACTGACTAGCTACAGCTAGCTACATCCCAGGCTATTTAAAGTAACCTCAAACATCACCATTGACCTTTTTCTCATAGGCTACTATTGAATTTAATAATGGTACTTTTTTATTTGAGTGTGGAAATGCACTCAAGCTGACTTCAAAAGGATTTATGAGGAAAACGGAGCCAATTTGAAGTTTTTCCCTGGCAGAAACTGCTTGCGTTAGTATGTGAAGGCTTAGGCCTTCTCTCCGCACTATGGTGAGCCTCCGTAGAAACTTACGCTCCGCATCATTTCCCTCACACTGTCCTCTACACCCACGACTTCATCCATCCATCACAGTGCAGGGAGATGGGAGGATGGCGCTGCCCTGGCTCACTGTGTGCTTTGGGATCCGCGTCAAAGGCATCCAGGAGCCCATTTCCACACAGAGTTGGGGGAGGGCTGTGGGGGGCATTAAGTGCTGCCAAGTAAATGCCGGCAGTGACATTACAGGGGGATAGTTTGTTGGGAAAGAAGCGGCCTTTTTCTGCAGGCCTCAGGCTCCCTCTGCTCTGCTCTGCTCTGCTCTGTGTTCTGCTCTGCTCTGCGCTCTGGCTCTGCTCTGCTCTGCTCTGCTCTGTGTTCTGCCTCTGCTCTGCTCTGTGTTCTGCTCTGCTCTGCTCTGTGTTCTGCTCTGCTCTGCTCTGCTCTGTGTTCTGCTCTGCTCTGCTCTGTGTTCTGCTCTGCTCTGCTCTGTGTTCTGCTCTGCTCTGCTCTGTGTTCTGCTCTGCTCTGCTCTGCTCTGCTCTGTGTTCTGCTCTGCTCTGCTCTGCTCTGCTCTGCTCTGCTCTGCTCTGCTCTGTGTTCTGCTCTGCTCTGCTCTGTGTTCTGCTCTGCTCTGCTCTGTGTTCTGCTCTGCTCTGCTCTGTGTTCTGCTCTGCTCTGCTCTGTGTTCTGCTCTGCTCTGCTCTGTGTTCTGCTCTGCTCTGCTCTGTGTTCTGCTCTGCTCTGCTCTGTGTTCAGCTCTGCTCTGCTCTGCTCTGTGTTCTGCTCTGCTCTGCTCTGCTCTGCTCTGCTCTGTGTTCTGCTCTGCTCTGCTCTGTGTTCTGCTCTGCTCTGCTCTGTGTTCTGCTCTGCTCTGCTCTGTGTTCTGCTCTGCTCTGCTCTGCTCTGCTCTGTGTTCTGCTCTGCTCTGCTCTGTGTTCTGCTCTGCTCTGCTCTGCTCTGCTCTGCTCTGCTCTGCTCTGCTCTGTGTTCTGCTCTGCTCTGCGCTCTGGTCATACAGCCCAGGAATGGTGTGTGTGTGTGGAAGTGGATTATTGAATTTGCCCTGAGGTGTGATTCGAAGCGTAGCTCATATTATTTGAAAGCATTGATGGAAACTCTGATAAGCTTAGCATTTAGCATTTTGTGTACCACTGCAGAGCATGTACATGACTAATGTGCTCTCATCCATGTCACTGGTCACAGATGTACAGCTCTGATTGTGTGAGCTGTTTTCGTTCCATGACCTTTTGCCTCTGTGTTTCTGATGTTCCATGTCACTGTTTCAGCTTTTGTTGTTTCAGAAAAACTTAATTTTTTAGTTCAGTTCAATGAGTTCAGCTCAATGAGTTAATAATTAGTTGACAAAATTGTTTCTGTGACTGCTCTGAACTCATCGGTCAGTAATATTGTACCATTTATTATATAGTAAGTCTTGGAAATTCATTTTTTTTGTCAGGGAAAAGTCATGGAATTTTACATTTGACTTAAAGTGGGAACCCTGTTTTAGGTTATTATATTGGTCTTAAAACAACACCATTGACAACTGATTGGAAGATGAATGAAATTGACTGAGCATATCTCTGGTGACCCCTGGCAGGTTGTTGGAGACGGACAGTAAGTCCCTGCGCTCTGTGAATGGCTCACGGAGGAACAGTGGCTCTTCGCTGGTGTCCAGCTCCTCAGCCTCCTCAAACCTGTCCCACTTGGAGGAGGATTCATGGATCCTGTGGGGACGCATCGTCAACGACTGGGAAGAGATCCGCAAGAAGAAGGAGAAACAGCTGAAAGTAAGAGCTCACTCCAGCGAGGAGAGCTGGGTTGGCAGTGTCTGTACTGCATGTATACATGATTACCAAGTAATAAGGTGCTCTTAATCTTAATAACAAAGTTTGGACAACCTGACTGTGAGAGGTATGACTTGTTAAATCTTATTGCATGCGGTATGATTGGATTAAATAGGGACTGCAAGGATCTCTAGAGTGACAAGAATTGAGACTAAATTGCATTTTGAAAAGCCGTCCTCTGAAAATCCAACCCTATTCCCTCAGGGTTTAATCCCTGTCTGAGAAGCCTTGCTCAGGTTGAACCCGGGAAATGCTCCCATGTTTTCTGTCACTGCCGAGGAACTCACAGCAAAGATAGCACCACAGCAGCTGTTACCCTCACCGACCCCTCATCGCTGTCCTTGAACCGCCAGTGAGAGGGTTTATATTTAGCTGTGCCACTGTAAGTGTCTGGAGCCTCAGCTTTGATACTGCTCAAGCCTAGCTGCTGCCAGGGCAAAAGATTTAAGAGCTTGCAGTCTAGAGGGAGAGTCTTGTTGTGCTGAAGAGTTTCATGTGTCATCACACCCAGACACATTCTAGAAATGAGTCGCCCGAGATAATGACGCACTGAATGACACACCAGCAGGGATTTCAGAAGACTCCTAAGCATCAGTGTATATATAGAACTCACAGGTACTAATATAGGGTTACATTGCAGGTTGTTTGTTTGTTTTTCTTTCTTTTTTTCTATTGTTATTTATTTGAGCCTCTTAATTAGCACACAAACACTATCAAATGAAATACCGGTACTAGCTTCAATGGCAGCACAACCAGTGATCACCTGAATATTTTTACCCTACTGTACTTTCAACACCTGACTAGAAACATCTTGCTATGAAGAACTGTTTTCCTTTCAAGGACTGTTTGGTATTCATTTGATGGGTCTCAGGTGGAAGGTTGGTTGTTTTTGATCGTACAGAATGCATGAAATGTCCGAAAGCGATTTTCTTTTGTTATGATTTCTCAGCAACAGATTACTTCTGGTCAGTGTCCTTAAGTAAGAACACATTCCTCCTGGTTAACCAGCTTTGAGAGAAGCTATGAGCAAACAGAGAGCAGACTGAGAGAGAGGCAGGTTTTTCTAGCAGTGAGAGCTGCACTCTTTGGTCCTGCTGGCCCATGGGCCTGCCCTCCTGCGGACCGCCTCCCAGCCCCAGGGAAAAAGCAGATGTCCAGACACACACAGAAAGCACCACAGCAAGGAAGGATCACGCCCTCACAGTCTCCAGCCAAGTCTCACTATCACTCCTGACCCCTGTGTTTGGGTGCACCACACGTGATGCTGTTTTGAAAGGTCATGGTCTACGTTGGCTTTCATGGTGGTTTGTATTTTAACCAAACCAAGTCTCTAAGAGTTCACTTCAAAGACCCTTCTGTTTTGACCTTAAGAATGCTTCTAGAACCCCATGAATGCATTTCTTTGTGTCTCTGCGCCTGAGTCATGACAGGTTTTATGAAGACTGTCAGCAGAAGATTAAAAAACAGTGACCATTTTGCCATATTGTTCTTGCTGAGCACACAAAAACATATACTTCGAGTTGTTAAACTCTTGTTTCCGCTGACCTGAGGCAGTAAGGGTAAAAAAAAGTGCCTAGACTGCAATTGTTTCTGTTGCGTCAGCGCTGACATTTTTCTCCGTTGTCTTCAGAGTTGTGGAGATCAGCCTCCCCTCCAGGGCTTCTCTGGGCCCCATGAGTCGTCATCCCCAGTGACGCGCTTCAGAAAGATGCAATATGATCCCGAGCCTACAGCTGTGTGTGTGTGTGTGTGTGTGTGTACGTTTTTATGCTAGAGAGTTAGAGAGAGCTTTGAGAGAAGCTATGAGCAAACAGAGAGCAGACTGAGAGAGAGGCAGGTTTTTCTAGCAGTGAGAGCCGCACTCTTTGGTCCTGCTGGCCCATGGGCCTGCCCTCCTGCGGACCGCCTCCCAGCCCCAGGGAAAAAGCAGATGTCCAGACACACACAGAAAGCACCACAGCGAGGAAGGATCACGCCCTCACAGTCTCCACCCGAGTCTCACTCTCACTCCTGATCCCCTCTGCTGGCCCACAGTCTGTCCATCACGCACTCCTATATCGTCCTCCTCATTTGAACTCTCTCCATATCACTCTGTAAGCGTCCAGCACTCTTACCCTTGCTGCATGTTGTTTCGTAATGTGGGTCCAGCATGTTGTTTTTCTCTTGCTCTCTCTCACACTTCCCCTTCCTGACATCACCCCATTCCCATTCCTACCCCCACTCCTCTCTCTCTCTCTCTCTCTCTCTCTCTCTCTCTCTCTCTCTCTCTCTCTCTCTCTCTCTCTCTCTCTCTCTCTCTCTATCTATCTGTCTTTCTCTGACTCCGTCTCTGTGTTTCTCTCTCTCTCTCTTTCTCCGCCGCTCTTGATCTGGGCTTAATGCAGTCACGACAGACCTAAACCGCAAAAAGGAAAACATTTGGCTCCGCTGAAGACATCGCTGCTGAGATTAGACTCCAGCAGCGTAAAAATCACATTATCATTCCCGAGGTGCTCCGTTGTAAAAACACGCCCGGCCGGCACACACTGAAGGCCCACGGTCAAATTCGGATCAGAGGATGGCAGACGGGGGCCGCCTGTGTGCAGTGTGTTTGTGTGGCGCTGGTCTAGACAGGTCAGGCCGGGATACTCAATCTGCTTATGATGAGTTTGGGTGTTTACATAACACAGTGGACTTTTTTTGCTCAGATTCACAGTGTCTTGTCAATTAGTTTAAATGGAGAGGCAGTTCTGGGATTATCTGTCAGATCTGAATGGATTGGATTTGTGTTATTTTTTATTGCCATGATTAGTTCATTTGTAGATGTTTTGGAACCCCCAACTGGGGACACATTTGAAGAATTGCACATTTTCACATGGTGTAAAACAGACTTCGAGATCAAACATTAGGCCTTTAATCCTACCCTATGGTGTCTGTCCCGCATGTTCTTTCAGTGGAAAACCTTGGAAATGGTCTTGTACATTTTGGAATCTGTATCTAGACTAAGCAGGGTGTCTGTGTGTGTGTGTGTGTGTGTGTGTGTGTGTGTGTGTGTGTGTGTGTCGTCACAGGACCTGGTGCGTAAAGGCATCCCTCACCACTTCCGGGCCATCGTGTGGCAGCTGCTGTGCAGTGCCCAGAATATGCCCATAAAGGACCAGTACTCGGAGCTGCTGAAGATGTCGTCGCCCTGCGAGAAGCTGATCCGCCGCGACATCGCCCGCACCTACCCCGAGCACCAGTTCTTTAAGGAGAAGGACAGCCTGGGCCAGGAGGTCCTCTTCAACGTCATGAAGGTAAGACGGATATGACAGAGGCTTAAACTGAGGGAGCCAGTGCCAGGTCCTTTCCTTCTAGCCCAAAGGAACTCACAAACTCTAAACTCTGCTGCCCAGTTTTTGAAGTTAGTCTATTGGCCAAGTTTTTAGTATGTTAACATCGCCACAAAGTAATAATACAAGACCCGAGGCCCAGTTGTTGAAACTTGAATGCACTTAGTTAGAGTCATGCACATGTAATGCATTGAGTGTTGTGATGCTTGGAGCCAAGATGTTAGGCACCGAAATAAAAGGGAATTTGAAACACCCTTAGTGGAAGCCAGTGAAAGAAATGAAGTGGATTAGGATGAGATGGCAGAGAAACATCAGTGAAGCATCAAATTCAGGGCCAAAAGTAACCTAATAAACAACAACCTAATCTATCATTCAATCAGCTGGATTTGTGTTATTTTTAGTGCACAAAATCACAGACAGAGCTTCTGACAGAATGTTAAATCAAGAGGGTATTAGCCAGGCTTTTGTGCAAACAGGAGCTTTAGCTCACACTGCCTTAGAGGTGTTTAAATCACATCAAGGCTGGATCAGCCACAGATCAGGCAGAAATATGGCTGCCTCACAGTTATGGCCGTTCTTGACCCCATTCGTTCTGCCAGGTTATTTACTGCTGTGAGATATGACTTGGAGTCTCTGCTTCCCTCAGTCACATTTACACAGCCACTTTCTCGCACCCACTCGTTATGACTAGCAAAATAAAACATCTTCTCTGTTGATCTGTCGTTTCGATGCTTTGCAGTGAAAGTGCAGGCTTTCCTCTCTCCCACTGACCCAAAACACCCTGTGCTTGACCGGTTTCACAGCTTTGTTTGGGTGAGCGACTCGAGTATCGCTATTTCCCAACTATTAGCCGTGGCTTATACGTTGATTTTGCAAAATTTCTTCAGCTATGAGGTTAATACACGGGAGCAGTTAATATGGTATTAATATGTTGTTGTTTTTTTTCTTTTAACTTGCTTAAAACACTATCATGAGGCTTATACACAATATGGCTAATACACAGGAAATTACTGTATATGGTCGGTGGCTGTTGTCGCTTATTGGCTTGTTGGATTGGCGTCATTATCTGCCTTTAGTTTCAGCTTTGGTTTCAGCTTCCCCATAGTTTGTTTTTGAAAACCTCCCGTGCTTCCTCATGTTGATGACACTATCACATTTGCACTCTGGATATCAATCTGTCCCTGTGCCAAGCACTGAGACTCACTCTGGATCTATAAGCATAACTCAAGTGCCCATGCTGTGTTTTGGTGCCACAAATTGAAATAAAGGCGAGAAGTACTTCAGGGAATCTCTAAGCAGCATCTTCCCCCCCAGCCGTGGGCCGGGGAGGAGGACCAGGGGAGGAGGAGAATGAAGGGGCTGTTGTGTGTCCCGTGGATGGATTCTGAGGCCCATTTTAATAGTGTTGACTCTACACTTACACCTCGACCTGAAAAATCTCCCAGCAATGCAGTTTGTGTGTTTTACATGTGTATGGAAGAGCTGGAGAGTATGTGTGTGTGGGGGAGAGAAAGTGTGTGTGTATGTATGTGTGTGTCTGTGTGTGTGTGTACATCTGTGTGCATGATCCTCTCGCTTTGTTCTGGATAATTCATGGCTGCCTGGCTGGCCACTCACTCACTCACTCACTCTGTCACTTCCTGTTTGCAGGCGTACTCTCTGGTGGACCGTGAGGTGGGCTACTGCCAAGGCAGCGCATTCATCGTGGGTCTGCTGCTCATGCAGGTAACATGGCCGCACGCACACACACACACACACACACACACACACAGCTGGGGATACACAAAAGGCAGACAGATACACAAGGACACAAATGCACACAATCTCCTGCCAGATACACAAATACACTCACCAGCACACAAAAATTCACACAAATAAACAATTACCCTCTGACAGCTGATCAAACACCTCTGTAGCAGTTGGAATGCAAATCCAAAGATGAGCTCAACCAGGCACTTCTGAGCAGAGAAATAAGTATATACTCAATTGTTGTTTTTTCATTGTTTTGTACTTAATTTGAACATCCTTGGTTGGTGTATGTATGTGTGGAAGGTCATAGTGGTATGTGATGCATGATGGTGCCCAGATGTTTTCGTTTGTTTTTTGGAGTTGTTTTTTACTGAGGAAGGTGTGTTTGTGAGTGTACTGTGGGGAGGCTGAAAGAGCTTTTACCTTGTGAGTGAGAAAGAAATGGGGAATTGGAGATTTTCAGTGAGAGTACAGCAAGAATGAGACATGGCCTGTGTTTTTACCATTAGTTCTTCCATAACATTTTTATATGGGGTGTGGTGGTTTACTATGCTGCAATATGCTAAATGTTTACATGTGTTCTTGTTCTGCTCATTCTCTCTCTCTCTCTCTCCTCTCTCTCTCTCTGTGTGTGCGCATATAGATGCCAGAGGAGGAGGCCTTCTGTGTGTTTGTGAAGCTGATGCAGGACTACAGGTTGAGGGAGCTCTTCAAGCCCAGCATGGCAGAGCTGGGCCTCTGCATGTACCAGTTTGAGTGCATGATCCAAGTAAGACTTTCCCCAAGGCTCTCTCTCTCTCTCTCTCTCTCTCTCTCTCTCTCTCTCTCTCTCTCTCTCTCTCTCTCTCTCTCTCTCTCTCTCTCTCTCTCTCTCTCTCTCTCTCTCGCCTCTCCTCCTGTGTCACTCCATCTGAACTAAACCCAGATGAACACAGAGAACTGCAAAGCTGCATAGATCCTGTTTTGTGGTGTGTGACTGTGGCGGTTGCTTCAGCAAAACAGAAATGCCATGCAAACGATGCCCAAGAATATCAGAACAGGAGTCATGCTCAATAAGCACTGAAACTGAATGTTGTCTCTGCTTCCTCTTCTCCTCACTGCCTTCCGTTCCTTTGTTCTCTGTTTCACCCCCTGTATCTGTCCATTCCACTCTCTCACCACCCGTCTCTGTATACACTCCCCTTCTTCTTCTGTCTCTTAATCTCAACCTCTCTGTCTTTCTATTTGGGTCACTCTTCATCTGTCCACCCCCCCCACCCTCCCCTCGTCCTCACACTCTCTCTCTCTCTCTCTCTCTCTCTCTCTCTCTCTCTCTCTCTCTCTCTCTCTCTCTCTCGTGTGTGTGTGTGTGTGGTCTTTGCCCCCCTTCAGGAGCACCTGCCAGAGCTCCATGTGCACTTCCAGGCTCAGAGCTTCCACACCTCCATGTACGCCTCCTCCTGGTTCCTCACCATCTTCCTCACCTCCTTCCCCCTGCCTGTCGCCACCAGGATATTCGATATCTTCATGTGCGAGGTGCGATACACATGCATTACACCCACATATACACACACAAACACACAAACACACTTGCACAAGTTTCTGCATATATGTTTTGGTGCCACTATAATGGGACATGTAACTAAACCAGTGCCCATTATCCACGCTTGCGTCAATGGTCCTTTAAACAAAATGCTAACATGCTCATCTATATAAAGCTCTTTGACATGTTCATGGGTATACATACAGAAGCTTTTCAGATACATCTGTTATACTTCCTGTGTGCTGCTTGATAATCACATTAAATGTATTGGCTCCTGTTAGCATGCTCAATATACATGCTTGCAAGCTTGTAGGTCTGTCATTCCGACACCTCAGCTGTTTGACTGAGACTTGGTAATGAGGTACTACTGCCCTCTGCTGGACAGTTGATGCTATAGTAGCTGCTATCTGTAGGTCCTATTCCAGGCCTTTGACGTGTGTGTGTGTGTGTGTGTGTGTGTGTGTGTGTGTGTGTGGGTGTTTGTAGGGTCTGGAGATTGTGTTCCGTGTGGGTCTGGCTATCCTGCAGATGAACCAGGCTGAACTCATCCAGCTGGATATGGAGGGAATGTTACAGGTACTGGCTGCAGTGTTGTTCCATTGTGTGTGCTGCCCCATAGTTGAACATGCATGTGGGGGATTGCAGTATTACTAATAATGGGTTACTTTACTATTATATTTTTATGCTTTTTTTGTTTTATGTATTTATTTTACTAAGGTGCTTTACATTTTCCAAAATTGGCAAATAACACATGGTCAGATTTGCACATCCTATTACATCATAAAGCTGTACACGATTTCTAAAGTTATTCTTTACTTTTTTAACTATTCTTTGACTACTGCCCTTCTATGCTTTTATTAGCTATTACTGTTTGCTTTTGTTTATGTAAAGCACATTGAATTACTTGAACTTGACTAAGTGTGCCATAATTCATTTCTAAATATGTGTGTGTGTGTGTGTGTATGTGTTTTGCAGCACTTTCAGAAGGTCATTCCCCATCAGCTGGAGAGTGGCCCTGACAAAGTCATCCAAGCTGCTTACCAAGTCAAGTACAACGCCAAGAAAATGAAGAAGTGAGTCTTTCCAGTTCTCTCTTGGCACGTTTCTCTGTCATTTAGCAGCCTGACTTGGCACACGCAGGGCTTTCATTTCAGTCCATCTGAACACAGTGATTTAGAAGAGTCAAGACGAAGAAGAGGAAAACAAGATGGAGCGAATGACCATGTTCACTCACTGTGTGTGTAGTTGTACATTTTGTAGACTCTTTGTTCTATGCAAGTAGCTGGCTCGTTGTTGTTTACGGTTATTTGTTTGGGTGTTTTATCAGCATAAGTGCCCCAGTGCAGGCAAGTAATGACATGGATGTATCCCGATTGTTAATGTTGCTTTGTTTGCCTTCTGTGTGTTCATCTTCTATGTGTTGTGGCCACAGGTTGGAGAAAGAGTACACTACCATCAAAACCAAGGAGATGGAGGAACAGGTGGAGATCAAGGTACGTCTGAGCAAGAACGCGAAAGCTTTAATTCAGATCAGGTTAAAATGAAGCTACTAACAACCATGCAACTAATTTCTCAGAGAACATTTACAGGGTACCCGCGGAGTCTTAAAAGTATTAAAAAGTATTACATTTCATTTTCCTAAATTAAGGCCTTTAAAAAGTATTGAATTTCACCTCAAAGTCTGGAATTTTTTCACGGAGGTCTTAATTTTTCAAATGATCAGTAGATTTATTTAGTCTAATATCCTCACGTAGCGTAAATCAGACAAGGATTAAAGTTCTCCGTCGTGCACGGATTTCAAATCAATTTGATTTTAGAAATGTCATATTTGAGATAGATGCAGATCCGGTGAGAAAGAAAATAGGAGGGGGGGGGTCTATCACCTTTTCTTTTCCTTTTTTTAAGGCAACTACAAATATTAGGTCCGATGAATGAATGTGTGTGATGGTAAATGTTTAAAGACCTAATAGTGTTCTTGAGAACTTTCTGTGTCTCAATCAGAGACACGTCTGGAGGACGGTCTAAAAGTTGGATTATAGTGACACAATCGAGACAGCTGATGAGGTTGCCCAATCCGTTTAACTTTTTTGGATATGATATTGTGAGCTCTATGTGCGAATTCGGAGGCTGTTTTCTTTCCGTGCATCAATGTAGACAATTTCTTACTATCGCGAACTCTTGTCAGGGGAGGTCATTCATTTTGGGTGTCACCTATGACTTGAACAGATAGCCTGCTATGCCACCCGATGTAGCTTACTATTATTGTTACAGTTTTTGATCAATGCAACTAACAGTATGTGTAAAGCGACGCAATATAAACCGTAGCCTATGCCTATCCCGTCTGTTATGACATGTACAACAATGTTTTTCACAATGTTTTTCACAAAACGGAAGGTTTTGACTGAGCGTGTTAACATAAAATAATAATATCGCGAACTGTTGATTAAGGGGGTCAGTCGTGTTTGTGACGCACAGACAGCCTTGTAGCCCATTTTGCTTAGGCCTCATTTTAACGATAGTAGGTTGTGAGCGTATGTTGACAAAAAATAACCATGCAATTAAAATAGTCAACTTAAAACTTTGCTATTATTAATGTATAGCACAAAACCATAACCAGTAGGCCTACCAGAACCTTGCATATTAGCGTCATGATTTGTGTGCGTCTATTTGGCAAGGCCACTAGCTGTCATGGATGCGTTCCTAAAGTTAAAAAATAAATGGAGATGGGCGGCCTACACAAGCCATGGTGTAAAAAAATAAAGTGCCAGGGGTTTGCTTTTGCGCGGTTTGCTGCAAGAAAATTGTTTATGGATGCAATAGGAAAACGTTTTAGCACGCCAACAATCAGAAGACCGCCATAAGGTTAACGTTCGTGCACTTCAGGACATCTTCCCTACCTGGTGCAACTAGCCACCACGACAGAGGTAGGCTACGGTTATCTATGGCTGACCGTGTTTGCGCACAGGAAGTAGGCTACGCATGTTCTTTCATAGCGCAACACAACCTGTCCCTCACCATATCGCAACCTCTTGTCAACCTTATGCAATCTGTTGCTGAAGACAAAAGCGCCCTCTCCAGATTGTCGTTATCAGATGCGCAGACCTCCTACATGAGCACACACAGTATTACTGCTCATTGGAAAACTGAGTTGTCTGTAAAACTCAAAATTACCATGTTTTCATTAAATGCAGATGAGGCAACAAATGGAAATATGAACAATATCTAGACTGTTCTGATTCGTTACTTTGATGAGGAAATGTGAAGTCTTGCAAACTTGATTTTATAGATTTTACTTGGTGTTGAATTGCATATTAACAAGAAAAAAAATCTCCCCTTTAAACACTTTTGGCCTGAAGTAATTAAATAAGAGTGTAAGTTAAAGCCTTGCTACAATATTGCTGCAGTAGAAAAGAACAGCAATGGCTAATCAGCAATGGTCAGGGATGGTATTGAAATATTGTTTTGTTCATCAGGAAAACTCAATCTCAATCAAGAACACTCTCAATTTGCCTTATTCACATGGCGGCCATTGGCAGCTAAAACGAGGCTACAGGGTACACAAACCATAGGAATCATCAAACTATTTTTTTTTTTTCACTTTAATCCCTGAAATCAACTAGGTTCTATTCCGTGTAAATTTGTCCATGAAGCGGGACATTCAGTCACGTTACTACCGCGACAAAGCTTTGCGTTGCCACTGCACTGCTGTCATGTTCATGTTGGCATGTTCAAACACTTGTAAATAGTAATTATTTGAGGTTTAATCTTACCTTTTAATATTATTTATTCTATCTGAATGGGTTCGATGTAGGTATTACATTTCATCTGAAGTGGTGTTAAAAAGGTCTTAAAAAGTCTTACATTTAGGTTTGACAATTCTGGGGGTACCCTGATTGAACACCTTGCAGCAAGGTTGTTAACTGTAGTGAGTAGAGTCCCTGATGTTTTTTTTTTTCAGGATGACTTCCTCCTAGTTTGTATGATTGAATATAATAAGGTAACTTTATATAGAAATAATGAATATAATAAGGTAAATTGTAAAATAGACTGTCTAATAGCTTGTCTCAGTTTGTCTCTCCCAAACCTGCTTTACTGAATTTTTTTCAATCCATTGTATGGAAAATCGTGTGTGTGTGTTGGATCCCATTCATGTATGGGTGTGTTTTCCCTCCACCACCACAGAGGTTGCGAACAGAGAACCGGCTCCTGAAGCAGAGGATCGACACGCTGGAGAAGGTGAGTGCACTCAAGAGAGGAGGAGGAGCACAGGGGAAAAGAGAGACAGATCCACTGTACTTCAGTTCACTGAGGAGAGCTGGTCATTCAAATCCACGTGGCTCCATAGTCTTCCAAGAGCATTTGGTTGAATTTCCTCCTCCACCATTTACAGAGGTCCATTCAAAATCAGGGTCCATCCGTCCACTGCATGGCAACACACCTCATTTACCCCATCTTCATCCTGACCGAGTCAACGCTTGCCCAGGCCTTGCCTATTAATCACACTCGCATCCAGCACTCTGCTCACAGGCTCTCAATGAATAACACCGGTGTATGTCATGGGCACTAAGCTGCTCAATGTTTGAGTGTGTGAGTGTGTGTGACACGATGAATAAAGAAAATGTATTGGTGTCATTTAATTTTAATTTTGTTTGTAGAGCAGGAAATCCTAGAGCTTTGTTTTTTGTGCTCAGGTGACGTGGATGTTTAGTTTGACAGGCAAGTCAGCTGTAGACTGCTACTGTGGTTGTGAGCAGATCCTGGTTGTGTAGCATTGTCCATTTCTGCATGGGCATTTTCACAGACAGGTACCACTTAAATGTGGCTCTGATTACCTATGGAAGACGAGTCTGACTGCTCAGCTCAAGTGCTGAGGGCCAACTCAAATTCTTGGTTCCTGGGCAGTAGCTCATTCAGCATCCAAACTTCTAAAAGCAAGTTTGAGTCTAAGTTCTTTTTAAATGATGAGACTGCTAACTAGCTGGCGTTTGAGAGGCCGGTAAATCTGTTGAGCTTGGACTGACGGCTGGCCCCTCCAGCAAGAGGAAGTTGTGCTACTAGTCATGTGATCAATGCTCTGCATGCTGCTGAGCTGACCTGTTGCTTGAGCGTGCATGGCTGTTCTCGCATCACTGTTACCATGAACAAAAAAGGCACGAGCCTTCCCAGGTAGCGCTCTGACATCCTGCTTCTCCTCTTACACCATCATCTCATTCCCATGATGCTTCCGTTCCGGCCATGGACAGCAGCTTCCTGGTCCCCGACAACCGTCCTCCCTAACAACAACAGTTGCAGTCACCCTGGAGAACGTGACCCCCCCTCGATTACAGCAAGCATGGCACCTGAAACCCCTTGCCTCGGGAGGCATCTGCTACTTCTCTATAACTCCTCTATCTCTAATCCGCGATCTCTCACCCTGTCCTGCCTTCCTCTTTGTCTCTTGTTTTCCTGTGCTTTGCCACTTCTCACCAGCACACAGTCACACATTATTTAAGCTCTTTTTTGCAAAGTCACTACTGCACCCTCTCGCTCACGTACACACACACTTGTGTCTACTGTGCCGTGCTGCTCCGTCCAGTCATTCTCTTAGGGCTGGTTCCCTTATCTACTCCTCCTCATCTTGACAGTTTCAAATTTCTGTCTTTTTGAGATTGCGTTTGCCCTTTGGCGACAGTCTGCCCAAGTTCAAACAGAGGAGGGGTAGAGAAAGGAACTAAGGAACTTACTGCTGTTTTTTTTTCTGTCAAATAAATTAAAGCCTGTTGTTGTTGTTTGTTGTCTTTGTTTAGTTATCTTTTCCTTTTTAAAGAAGTGTCTGTATGCTTTCTCTTTCTCTTTTGTGCTCTCTTGTGCATATCTCCCTCCTCTGTTTTTTATTTGTTTTTAGGAAAGCGCTTCCTTGGCAGATAGATTGATCCAGGTATAAATCTCTTTTTTCACTTCACCCTCTCAACCTCTGCAAATCTAACCTTTCACTATCTTTTATTTTTCTTCCCTTGGTTTTATCTGTGTTCTATCGCTCGCCTCAACTCTGCATGCCCATAGTCACTAAGTTTAAAAAAAAGAAAGAAATCACAGAAGATACTGGCTTGCAAATCATTCGGCGAGGTGCCATGTGGCTCCACACACTTGGGAGTGGAGGGCAGTGAGATTTTATGCACCAAACCACCGGCTCACTATGCCAAGTCCAATAACTGCATGCCCCAAATTTTGGATGCATGAAATCTAACCCGATCCAAATCGGCAACTGCCCCCAAAGAGGCTTTTTTTTGCTGCCAGGAGGCAAGAAAAGGCTTAGCAAGCAAGATGAGAATGGCCTGTTCCACACTTGTACTCCCAAGTTTTTGCTTGTGTTTTTTTTTTTTTTTTCATTATTATTTTCCGTTTTTACACATTCATTTTTCTCCCCGGCCATCCGTTTGTACCTCATCTTTTCACCTGAATCCCATATTCACACACCCTCACACACAACCTTTCCACACACACACACCTGACGACTCTCCTCTCCCACTCCTTGGTTGGCCATCCTTCCCCCGTCATCCCTCCCTCCTTTCTTCCCCTGGCCTAAAGGGGCAGGTGACTCGAGCGCAAGAGGCAGAGGAGAACTACCTGGTCAAGCGGGAGCTGGCCACGGTCAAACAGCAGAGCGAGGATGCCAACGCTCAGCTGGAGCAGGCCCACAACACGATCCGCCAGCTCCAGCAGCTCCATCAGCAGCAAGGGGTAAGCACCACTGCAGTGTCACATCGCCACCTAGAGGGCTGGAAGAGTTATGGAGAGCTCGTCTGGAAACGACCGTACTTTTACATGCAGAATGGGAAGTTCCAGGGTTGTCACTGGAACTGTCGGGGAGAGAGCGTTGGTGTGTTGTGCTCTCATGTTGTTCTTGTTGAGGTAAATTTTTGAAAGTTGTGTAACGTGGGGTATTGTCCTATCTGCAGAGTTCTGTAGTTATGTCTGAGAGTGACTTCCATTTTTGTCAGAGTTTCTCAATTCTTATGCAGCTTGCAAACGGCTGTTGAAAATTGTGGCCACTTTACAGGCAGCAGATTTATGTGAAATCACAAAGTTACATGCATGCACTATTTCTTATTTTATGACTACTGTACACATTTACCATTGCACTTTCTTATGTTTGGACACAATTTCAAACCTGCTTTTGAGAAGGAGAAAAAAATTATGTTGTCTGCAACAGAAAACAGACTCTCTTTAGAGTACAAAGTTATCGAACAAGTGTATCAGTGTTTTGTGTTTAATTTTTCCGCCAGATCACACTTCGGTCTTGCCACTGCTCTTTAAACAGCTGACTTCAGATCAGTACACGAATGGTGGCACTGCACCAGCAGGCATTTGTTTAGGCCCGTTCCAATGCATAAGTGCCTCATGAATATGCAACGGGCCACGACGAGCCACTGCTGCTCCTGTGGATCATATCAAGTGGGCCACGGAGGCGGAATAAAAAGCTGTTTAAGTATTGATACGCTGGCCGTCAGGGCGTTTGATTCGTAATGTGTTTCATGACATAAAAGGGTGTTTGAGCAGCTGTTTAACATAATGTAGTTCGTTGCTGACTTGTGTAGTGAGACCCTCCATTACACATTATGCAAACAGCCTGTGGAAGAGTTGCAGTGGAAATTATGATGCATTGTTCAAAGCTTTGTATTCAGCGCACTGCACATTAAATATGAATGACACGAGGGGTCCATGCTACAGGAGAAAAGCTGGTCTGTGAGTGAGATTAAAGCAATGCCCTCAGAACCTCTACATGATGTGTGATTTTGCCTTTCTAATAGCTCTACGTTGGTTTGATATAAAATGATAATAGCATTCTCAGTCATTTTCTCACTCTTTCTCTCTCTCTCTCTCTCTCTCTCTCTCTCTCTCTCTCTCTCTCAGAAGGGGAACTGTCGTTACTCGGAGGACTTCATCCTGCAGCTGGAGAAGGAACTAGTTCAGGCCCGGCTCAAGGAGGCCGAGTCTCAGTGCGCCCTCAAGGAGATGCAGGACAAGATCCTGGACATAGAGAGGGTGTGTCCCATTTTTCAGGCTATGCACACACTATTGTATTACGCTAAGCAGGATGAGTACTTTGACACAATGATAACAAATAACTGTGATGTGTTGATTAATGACAGTGTGTCTTCAGAAGGCCATCCGTAGAGTTTAAAATGCACTGGAATGGAAATGAATTCTTCATTACGGAGTTCCCATAAATATGAGAACTATTGTGCAATATATTAGCAACCCATATATTAATGTGCCACTTGAATTTCATAGGCACATAAATCATATCATTAATGGAGTGGAGTCAGTAAATCACCAGATTTACATAACCCTAGTGGCACAAGACCTAATTGACACTGTTGTGTGTGTTTCTTTCAGAGGAACACGTCATTGCCGGAGGAAAATAACGTGGTGCAGCTGCAGGAGGAGCTCATCGGGGTGAAACTGAGGGAGGCGGAGGCCCTGACTGGACTCAAGGAGCTCAGACAGCAGGTCCGAGACCTGGAGGACCACTGGCAGGTCAGCATGCACACACACAAACACACACTTCATCATGATCACTCACACTCATAAACATACTGTACACAAAGACTTTGTACAAGGAAGTGTACCAACTATAAATGCAACTACTTCCTCAACAGCCACAACCTTAGCCATCTGAGTATGTTTGTTAATTAGACGATGGGAGTATTGCATGTCACAGTACCCAACATAATAAGTCTGTGTTTGTGTGTGTGTCTGTTTGTGTGCAGAGGCACTTGGCGCGGACGGCAGGCCGATGGAAGGACAGCCCGAGGAAAAACACGGTGAGCGAGCTCCAGGACGAGCTGATGAGCGTGCGGCTGAGGGAAGCCGAGGCCCAGGCCGAGCTCCGAGAGACACGCCAGAGGATGCTAGAATTGGAGACTCAGGTAGCACACACACACACACACACACATACAAATAATAATAATACTTTTTATTTGTAACACACTTTATATTAATTCTCAAGAAATCTCAAAGTGTTACAGAATAAAAATTACATTAAAAACAGTAGAAGAAAGAAAAAACACATTAGAATATCAACAAAGGCTGCAGCCATCAAGGTTAAAATCAGCAGCTAGCCAGATTAATTAACATACACACACACACACACAAACACACACAAACTGGCACCACTTGCATACTCACATGGTCAGACTCAAACATGAACATGAGAACACAAAGTGAAATTCACACTCACAGAAAGATGAGCATGTGCACATAAATATAATTCACTTAGAGACGCCAATGTTCTGAGTAATTTTGCACACTAGTCATACTTTGAGGCAAAGTCATTGTGCTGGCAGTGTTTTGTGCTTATGCAGCTTGGCTTCACTTGTAATGTCAGGACCTGGCCACTAGAGGGCAGCAGATATCTAGCATTATTTGTTCTTGGCAGCTTTTGTTCAAAACTCGAGAGAAAGTATACATAGGATGTAACTATCCTTATTTACTAGGTTAAGATGGTACGGTAAAACACAGAATGAAGTTGAGTTGTGTCTAATGTTCTTTCTTTGTCCTGCCATGTTACCCTGGGAAACAGAACCAGATCCATAGCAACCAGCTGCGGCGAGCCGAGATGGAGTCCCGGAACGTCCAGGAGCGCCTCCAGACCGTGACTGGCCAGAACAAGGAGCTGCACTCCCAGATGCAGGTCGTCAAGCGCAAGCTGGCCGAGATCGAGTGTAAGGTGAGGAGCCGCCACCCTAGCCCGATTGGTACAGTCCATTTCAGCTTTGACTTCTGTAAAAGCTTCCCTCTTTGCAAGACAGCGTGCAAACGTACACACTTACTGTAATTTCCCAGTATAAGCCGAGGTTTATACATTGATTTTTGTAAAATTTCTTCAGCTATGAGGTTAATACACGGGGGCAGTTAATATGGTATTAATATGGTTTCGTTTTTTTAACTTGCATAAAATGCTGTTCTGCGGTTTATACACAATGCAGCTAATGCACAGGAAATTACTGTATGTCTTATGTACTGCCTCAGAGGAAGCAATAGGTTAGTGTTTAATTTGTTGGAGCAAAACTAAAGTCAGGAAAAGTGAAATTGATTTAATGAAAGTCCAAACAAAGGCATTGTTGGTCAATCAACACTAGTTGGTCTAGGTTTGCTTGCCACAACAGCCACTCCTGACATGGACATTACTGATTTATGTCAACGACATGTAAAGAGAGAGTTTTGAAATTGACCTTGTTGATCCTTTGTAATAGCAAGTCAACATCACCATTACAGTGGTGCAGCAGCCACTGATGACTGTGATGGTGATGTTGACTTGCTAGCGCTGCTGGTCTCTGTGATTGGGTTTGCTAGCAAGTATTTCACCATGCTCCCCCACCGTGAGTGTGTAGAAAGATAACCCGGCAGCTCTCTTATCTGATGCCTCCGCAGAATCGGCACTTGCTGGGATGGAGAGAGTGAGAGAGAAAAAAAGGAAGTGTATAGGTTCTGCTTTTAACTTTGTTTTCTTAGCTTTTTTCTCTCTTTTTTTGCACATCCATCGGGTCAGATTGCCTGTCTGCACAGCACTGTTGAAACTCTTTGCTGATAATGAACCAGAGCATATCCGAGCAGCGCATCTGTATAAATGCACATATCTGTGTTCTTTTCTGTTGTCTCATTTTGTTTCTCATGCTGTTTTACCTCCCTCCCTCCTTCCACTCTGTGTCTCTCTGTGTCATTCTTTCTCGCGGTCTCTGCCTATCTCTCTGCTTCATCACCCCCTGTCACCGTCACACTTCGGCAGAATAAAGAAGAGGTGATGGCTGTGAGGTTGCGAGAGGCGGACAACATCGCGGCCATGGCTGAGCTCCAGCAGCACATCTCTGAACTGGAGATTCAGGTACTCCTCCCTCCCTCCTTCTCTCCCTCCCTCCCTCCCTCTCTCTCTCTCTCTTTCTGTTCCCCTCTACCCTGCAATGCACCAGACACACACTCACACAGACACACAATTACAATTCAGAGTGCTATATTGGCCTATATTGGCTATATTTGCCAAAGCAATTATTATACATAGGACAATAAATCCAAACAAATGTCAAACTGCCTATCACTTTACATTATGTACACACACACACACTTCACTTCACTTCACATAGCCTATGGTATAGATAGATGGATAGATACTTTATTGACCCCCACGGGGAAATTCAAGGTCCCAGTAGCTTAAGACATCACACACAACATACACTTACAACATAAACAGTATGATAAAATAACAAATCCACATGAATAATATGGACAGTAAAAGATACTAAATCAAAGATCCACATGAATGTACTAAGGGATATATAAGCATGAGGCGCTTGCAGTGAGTTGTGACAGGTATGTCACAAGTGTCATCGACCATACTTCTCATAGTGTCCTTGCCGTCAGCAGTCTGATTGAGTGCATCACCACTGTCCCCCAGTCCCTCAGCCTCTGCTGATGGAGTCCATCCAGTTTACAGTCCAGAGTGCTGTCTTTGTTGCAGTGCACAGTCCTTCCAGAAGAGTTCAGACCCACTGCAGTGTACAGTTTACTGTTTATGTAGGCCATATTCATTTGTCCACTCAAAACCACATTTCTGTTACCTAATGTGTATCTGTAATCAACTAACTGATAGAGCACATCTCAGAGAATGGTGCCACCTTTCGATGGCTAGTAAACCAGGTGTTCATATTACCTTTTGGGAAGTTTGTTATTTTACCCTTTTTAAATGTATATTTTGTTTTTGTTTGTTTGTTTGTTTGTTTTTTCTTGCATGCACACTTTGCATGTGTGCATGAACAGTGCTGTGTGTGTGTGTGTGTGTGTGTGTGTTGTTGCTTTCAGTTGCATCACTTTGGGTATTACTAATCCTCAAGAAAACACGAGCCAAACATTGCAAGGTAACCAAGCCAACAGCTACACGAGAGATCAACTTTGTTCCAGTGGCTCACAACTCCGAGCAGGGGACTTTTTCATGCAAATTAAAATGTCATAGCGCTTTTTGAGTGAGAGTACAGAAATCTGCACGATTTATGATAGCTGTCGGATCATCTGGTCTGATTTTATAAGTTGAGCTCATATCAGCAGTGATGCATGCAACCACAGTTTCTTGACTTGCACAAGCTATTTTTGTTGCATGTTTCTGTCAAGAGGATGGTGTGCTGTGTGTGTGTGTGTGTGTGTGAGTGTGAATATGTTTGTGTATGAGTGTGGCTGAGTATGTGTGTGCGTGCAGATGTACACACACATTTTTTTTTATATGTATCTCATAGGTGTGAAGGGACTTTGGTAGTAGTGTACTTGATGTCTCTAAGCTTGTCTTAGCAGATTTATTATTATTATTATTATTATTATGTTCTTCAAACCTGTCTCATTTTCAGCCTAGTCCTGGTTTCCATTTGACTCATCCCACACACTTTCCTCTCCACAGATCATAAACACCTCAGTTGTAAATCTGAATCGGAGGGAGAGTACACAGCAATCTGAGGCAAAGGTGATCCAGGTGTCTGAGAAACTCGATCAAAAGTCACCAAAGATGTCCGTTCTGATTTGTTCCACAGAACTGCTTGCATAACGGTTTAACTGGTGCCGGAGCAAACAGTCCTCTGACAAAGAGCAACCAAGTTAATTTGGTTGTGTTGCTGTGACACTGTCGTCTTGAATATCCCAGTATGACTGTGTATGCGTATAGACAATGGCCTTTAACTTTTTATGGTGGAGTACCTCAACTCCGCATGACGACAGAAATGGGGTGCATGTGAAGACATATTGTCTGTCTCGGAAAAGAGGTGTTAAAAAAGATTGGCTGTCTTGAATCACTCAGATTAGAGTGAATTGCTACCATTCAACCTCAGCCATCAGTGTTATCCTAAACCACAGTAAAGTCAAATCACATATTTTGGTTTTGCTGCTGCTGCTGCTGCACTACTATACTACACCTTCAGTTGCAGCTGCTAAACGTTAATACCTGCCAAGACATCGAAGAAAACATGGAGGCACATTGGCCTTATGGTGGTTTACATGCTTGGGTGCTTGTGTTGGTCGTGGCCACAGCCTGGACATGCTGTGGTGTTCTTGGTCAAATTTGGCTAGTTCCTGCACAGGTTTGATTTGATGCCCAGGATCCTGAAACTCGGCTCTCTCTCTCTCTTTCTCTGTTTTTCTCGCACTGTTGGGCCTGTGGTTTGGTTGCCTCGTTGAGGTTGCAGCTGCGGGTTGGCCCTGGCATCAGTGCTCTTTCTCTGGTTAACCTGACACTACAGGCCTGGAGCAGTGGCTTTCTCTCAGGTGTAATGGTGGGGACACGCTTTTGTGCAACAAATACTGATTTATGCACCCAGCCTGATGAGCATTTATGCACCCAGTCCCATCTGTTTCTGTTGATATGCTGTGTGTGTGTGTGCCTGTGCGCGTGTGTGTAGATTGGTAGATTCGCAGGCCTATCTAAGAGAAAATCTATGTGGCTGGAAAAATATCAGATGTAGGCATCCTTGCTGTGTAGCACAGGCACATATGTTTTCTGTATCCATGAGTGTTTCAAGTTGTATTTCACCTCTGGAAACGTTTGAATCCATTTAGTTGGAAATTTGATTGGTGGATTCAAATAAAGAATTCACATATCTATATGTGTCTGTCTGTGTGGGAGGGGGCCTTACGCCTTTTGTTCTGTGTGCTGTCTAGTGTTAGCACGGTCTAGTGTTATTTAAGTACATGTGTGCTTACCACGGCACTACTCCTGGTTGCTTGTAGCTCACCACAGACCTATATTAGGAGTAAGAAAATAAAGCTCCTAATCTTGATGGGTGTCTGAAAGACATTTGTCTTTTATTAACTCTCCCTCTCTCAACAACTCTGATGAAATGAGTCATCGCAGCTTTATGTACCAAAAAAAGGGCCCACAGATTTCTCTAGCACCTTCCCACCAGGTCACAATTCAGAACTTTTTTGACTTGTTATGTTGTACAATGCATGAGATACATACAATGCATGAGAGTAGTTGACAAGAGTACAAAAGTTGTTGTACCTCGTGGCATGTGAGTGAGTGAATGAGGGGAAATATGTATAAAGAGCTACATCAGAAAATGATTGTCAAACAGTCCTGTGTTTAGCACATAGAGGTTGCTGCATGCAAAAGCTTTTTCAAGACCACAGTTTAGCAGTCATCTCCACCAGATGAAAAACCACATCCTATCAGGGTAAGATGCATTTGCTGTTTAGAATCAAAGCCTGTGTACTTGTGCACTAAGATTTTGCGAAGGAGATTAAAATGCATCAGTGGCTTCTAATGTCTCATGAGTATTATCAGAATATGAATTGTTAAAAAAAAAAAAAAAAATTGTGACAAACAGTTACTAAGAGTGAGACTTTTTTTTTCAACTTTTCTTGTTAAATAATGATCAGATGTTGATCTTTCCTGTAATGGATTTTATTCGCCACAGAATGATTCACTTTCCTGCCATCATTAGTCACATCTATGATTTGATCCAACACTATTTGAGTGGGATGTTATGGTGGTGTTGTTCTGTCGGTGTTGTTCTGCCATGCGTAAACACAGATTGAGCCAGTACGCCTTACTGTTTATTTTTGACATTTTGTGTAATCTGGTTGCAAATATATGTTCGCACGGAGAGGACTATCAAAAAAGATTAATTTGATCTTGAGTTTTGTTTACTTCTGTGTAATCTTTAGTTTTTTTGTTTCGTGGAGGTTACAAGTGAGTGTGACCTTCTTCGCAGTTAAGATATTGCACTACCATCTGAGGAAATCTCGAGAGGTCGTGCTTCCTGCCTTGAGCTGTTCTTTGTCCTGCTGTCATTCTGTGGCGGGCAACGTTTTTCAAAATGCAAATCTTTTCTGAGAATGAAGCCATCATCCACTTCTCCTGGGGCCTCTGAGAACTGGCTTCCCCAGAGGCCCTCACTGATTTCAAGTAGGTCCTCACCGAAGTGTTAGCTGATATTTGTTGGCTACGTAGCATTAATCGGTATCGCCAAACTCTTTACTTTGTTTAAATGTTAGTGAAATTAATCGAAAATGCTCGGGAAAGAATTCCCTGCAATTTCAGCATTTATTTGGTACCTGACACTAGCCTGAGATGATGTTGTGTGAGTGTGTGTGTGTGAGAGAGAGAGAATTTCTGAATTGGGGGGGACCTCTAAGCTAGAAGGCAGCTGAACGTTGAGGAAGCCATTACTTAAAGACGTTTGACGCCCCTCCCTGACATAGCCTGACACCTGACCTCTGAGGGCAGTTCCAACGCAAGGAAGTCGGCTAACGGCCTCTTTCCTTATCGTCCTCAGCTTAGGGAAGGGGGGGAAGGGCGGGGGCTCACAAACCTCAAGTCAGAAACACAGATTCTTGGAAAAAAACGGTGCACCTCTGCAGCCATGTGCTGCCCTATCTGGGCCCCACACACTCTACCACAGGAACCGAAAAACCACCCGATCCTTTTGGGGAGTGAATGACTGTGTGTGTGTGTGAGCGAGAGAGAAAGATGGCAATCACACCTCACCTCTTCCCTTTTTCAAACAGATTTGTGTTGTTTTTGGCTTTCCCCCTAACTCTGTCAGAACCCCCCCACTCCCAAGGCCAGGGGTGTGTGTGTGTGTGTGTGTGTTTGTATATTTGTGCACATATGTATATGCATGGCTCTGTGTGTGTGTCCTTGTGTTTACATCTGGCTCCAGGTGTCTGGCAATCACCGGCGTAAACATGCTCTCTGTCTTGTTTTTGTCGCGCTGTTTTCTTGCGGCTGCCAAATGGCAGTTCCTCAAGGCACTATAGAAAAAACGCAGACAGCAGCACTTCTGTGTCAGTCAGCGAGAAGAGGCCATGTGTGATGGTGTTTTTCCCCTGACAGCTCGATGGACACGTCTGGCTGGAAAACGGCTTTCGCTCAACAGTCTCTGTGGCAGGTGTACATCTGCCAGCTGTGAGAGAGTCTATAACACTGTGACACTCTGCAGTCTCTAAATGTACTATCAAATATCGATTCACTGAACCTAACCCTCAATGGCAATTAACTGCTAATTGCAAGTCACTGCTAACTGACTAATCATACCCTGGGTCTAACCTACACCATACATTTCCCCTTGCCTATACGTAATATCATCTAAATTCTAGCATTTGCCATGACATGGTTACTTTATCTTCACTCTAAATGTAGACTTAGTGGTCTTCCGTGCTCAGCACTTTCAACAAGTAGGTTGTAGAGAAACAAAAGGGCTGAAGTGGGGACTGAAGGATTTTGGAGTTGCATTCATGTTCATGTTCATGGAGCTACCAGTGAAGAAGAACACATGAAAAGTTTCCCACAAAACTTTATCTGCCATTATCTGCCAACTATGTTTCTGGTTTGTGGCCAAAGAGAGAGCCACTGCTAGTTTCAGATACCAGAATCCACACTTTCACAATGACTTCCAGCCGGCAGTGTTTCAGTACTGTCAGTATTTCTGTTTGTGTCTACAGACCAAGGGAACCTTTACAATGTTCTGAACCTGAATTCTGTTCCTGGTTTGATCTCTCCACAGAAAGAGGAGGGGAAGGTGCAAGGACACCTGAACAACACAGACTCAAACCAGTACATCCGTGACCTGAAGGACCAGATTGCAGAGCTGAAACATGAGGTGAGGTCACCACAGAAAACTAGAAGGGGCAGACCTCTGGCAAGACTAAATGCCACATCTCGCAAAACATTAGTGAAAATCAAATTGAATACATCAAGCTTAAACATGAGCCAGAGTCATTTCAAAATTCAGTGGGTTCTGACCCATGCGTCACCTTTCCTCCACGTTTCATGAAAATCAGGACAGTCGTTTTAGTAATCCTGCACACACAGACAGACCGCATGGAAAATGTGTGTGTGTGTGTGCATTTGTGTGCATACATGCTGTGGTGAGGCCATGTTTTGCAGAAGAACACTGTGATTGACTCACCCAGCTAATCAAATCACTAAACTGCCGTGAAATTCTGTTTCAGGCTGGCAAGTCAGGTATAGGCATGTGTGCTTTGTTTTCCTTTTTCAGTCCAGGTTGTTTTTTTAAATTTGTTAGGTTTTTGTGGTTCGCTTTTATTTTTGTGTAACCCTAGACATTACTTTGAACCATTTTGTGCAGCATTGTCAACGGTTTTGGAAGTGTCAACTACGCCCTCTTAAACAGGCTTCCTGTACCATGGTTGTGAAGGCGGCAAACACACACACACCTTCATCACCCTCCCCACTTTTCATGGTGTAATAGAGTTGAGGGACAAACGCCCTTGCCCTCCAACACAGCCAATCTGCCCAAGGCTACTAGTATTAATTCATCTGTTGATGGTTGTACTGCGCAAGCCACTCTGGGTCGCAAAATGCAAGACTGTCACTCTGCTCTGGTATGATGGGGTTGTGTTCATTCATATGTGATTTTGTTAATTTGTTGCGTTGTTGAAGTTTTGGCAATGCAGGTATGTAGGCTGTTACAGGTCAAAGTTGATGTGTGTCTCTCCCTATATTACTCTTTTAAAAAGTGTGGGTGGGTCTTAACATTCTACCATTCCCTTAAAGGATGAAGGGTAAACTCCCAGTCATGACTGGCTGCAGAGTTTAGCATGATTAGCTTTTGCCTTTCCATTGGTAACAGTTAATGCTAGTCATGATGAAATGGCACTCATGAGTTGAGAAAAACACCCATTGGCCAATTTCTGTCCTCTACCCTTTTGTTTCCTGTAATTTTAAGGTAATAAAAAGAAGTCTGGAGCGTCATCTTGAAAACAGTTCTAGGCTTTATACCATCATGATGCATGTTAGTATATTAATGATATTGTTGTATGGTTTGCGTGTTAAGAGAGAATAGGTAACTGGAAATATATTGTAGATACACATAGGTTTCAATTATGTAGATGTCATTGTTAAATACATCAGTAAATCAGTAACTGAAATGAATCCAGATACATGTTAAGTGGTCGAATAGTAAAAGGTTGAGATTGAAACTAAATATTAAATATGAATCCTATCACCCACATCGTAGGCCACACATGTGTAGGTAATATGTTGCAGCACAAATAGAAACTTCAACATGCAGTAACAGTCGGCTGCAAAGCAGGGACCAATTTATTATTTCAAGATGGCCCAAGATTGTGAAATTTGCAGACAGGCAGAAAAGGAAACACTCATTTACTGACTGCAAGGTATTGTGACTTAATCACCACAACATCGTAGGAAGTGTTCTCTCACAACCACTACACAATCATCTTACCAAGTAGTCTAATTGGTGAGAATGAGTATTTTGTCTTTTTCTTTTTTTTTTACTATAGACACTATAGAATGATTTTGTTGACCTGAGTGCTATGTCAACTTTTCCACCAAGTGTAAACATTCCTCATGTGGGCATGGCAGGTTTATTCCTCCAATCTGAAAATACTGACATTGGTGTCCTTACCACGTTCCCCATCTTACTGCCAACACCTAGTAGGCCCAAGATATCCCCGATTTTTGTTGGTCTCCATATCATGGTAATATGTATAATAGTTTCTATCAACTATTGACTTCCTTTCTTAACAAATCTGCAATTGACATTGGCTGTGATGAAAATGTGCCCATGTTGTATTTTCAAATGCACACATACACACAAAGAATCTCTTTCGAACTTGCACATGGATCAAGAGGTGAGGTCACAGATTTGTCAACTTGACTCGCACTCAAGACCACAGGTCTCCTTTGATTAGATTAGTGTCAGAAACACACAAAAGCCCATAGTAAAGCCTCTCCTGTGCCACCAGGATTTTTTGGGGTTATCCTTTTTGTGGAAACAACTAACTGATGGTGTTCATTTGGATTATGTCTTTCTGTTTCATTGTACTTGCAGGTCTGTATATTTCCCCTGTGTGCATGTACCTTATGTTCACTTGTAAGCGTGTCTGGCTTTATTGCCATGATGTTTTCTTTGCAGAGAGACATCTGCCACTTAGTAGATATGCTCGGAATTAGTGGAGATTTAAAAGCCATACTTGGAAGGGGTCTGATTTGAGTGAGGGTGAAAGTGCATCAAGCATAGCAGTCCTCCAATTCATATAACTCGACAAAAATGAAAGAATTTTTTGTTACTTTACTGATTCTAGTATACTTTCACAAGTAGTCATAGCACTCAGTCATATTTTTAAAGTAGGATCACACTTCAGAAATGGATAAACAAGTGTCGGTTCAATGGATAAATATAACTATACATTCTGTCTCAGGAAGTCACAAGGGTGGTGTTACCAAAACATTGATGCAGTATCAGGAAATTACCCTACCACATTTATCAAATTAGGAGAAAATATTCCACCACAGCTTTACCTGCTGTTACTGGCATCCTCTGGCATTACTCGCGTCAGCAAGTCCTCTGGTTGTCGTACCGTCATTTTCCCAACTATTAGCCGCGGTTTATACATTGATTTTGCTAAATTTCTTCAGCTATGAGGTTAATATACGAGGGCAGTTAATATGGTATTTCATATGTTTTGGTTTTTTTCTTACTTAAAACACTGTCCTGCGGTTTATACACAATGCGGCTAATACACAGGAAATTACTGTAGAATTTCAGTAGATAGAGCAGTTGGTGCAAGAAACTTTGGAACACAGCTGTAAATTTGGAACACAGCTGTAAAAATTAGTGGATTTTGTTGTTTTTGGTGAGAAATTGCCCCATATTTTTTGAAACTCTGTTGAAACACTAAAGCTTCACTATTCACATGCTTTAAGGATCTTAGTCTGATTCATCTTGCAGCCACCCCATTGCCATTTTGATCATTAGTGTGGCTTCTCTGCAAAATTCACGACTCATTTTGTGTTTCTAATGATAAGATGTGCAGTGTCTGTCTAGGGATTATTCTGTCCTGCTAAGCCTGTGGAACTGGATGTTCATGAAGAAACATGTTGTGGGTCGTAGATCAGCTTGACTGATTGAGTTTTTATTTTATTATTATTATTATTATTATTATTATTATTAAATTGTTCTACATCGCTATTTTTGGCCAATTGGAGACCAATTGTCATCGTTTTCTGAAGCTGTCATGGTGTCGTTGAAATTTGGAAACTCTGATCCTGTCAAGTAGTTTACTGTTAATGCATAATGCAGCTGTGAACACAAGTAATGCTGTATTTTGTGAGAGTATTTCTGTTGGATTGCTCTTCTGAGTTATCTGCATGCATCTTGGGTCTTCTCAGAAGTCTCCCAGAAAATGATCTAGTTATAGATAATTAGACAATTATCTAACATCAGTTAGCTCATTACTGACATTAATTCCAGATAAAAATGTATCTACTTGCTATTTGCTGCCCTTTAAAAACTAGACAGATTTCTAAAGCTTACCAGACATTTGTATAAAATATGTTACACGCAGCCCTTGAAGGTGTTGTTGAGGTACAGTAGTGATATTTTGGATACAGTGCACTAAATTATTTCTTATGCATTATCCAAATATGAAGTAAGAAGTAAAATGATGATTGCCACTTAAAGAAATCAAATCAAGATGATATACTGAGGCCTCAGCTGTGGATGCAAATGACCGAGAACTGAAAATAGAAACTCATTCAATGATTTACCAGGGCAAGATTAAGTCAGATTTGTACTCCAAAAAAGAAAAAGAGGAGGGACAGAGAGTGGGTGAGTGAAAGAGAATGAGAGACAAAAGGCTAGTGGCTTGTGGTTGAACTGTGATGCACTAAATCATGCTATGTATGTTCCTCTCTGCTCCCTATCGCTGTGGCACAGCTGGGCCCGGCCTGCCTCAGAGACATGCGGATTTCCCTGTTCCCTCACCGCACTCACAGCCAGGGCTATGCACACACTGGTGGTACAGCCGTCTGCAGCCTACCATGCATTCTCGGGACACTGTCCATGACATACCATTACTCAATTCTGAGTGCAAGTGCAACCACTTCTGTCAACAATGGTGTTGTTTCGTTACAATGTGGACATTACACGCTGTAATATATAGTAACGGTTTGCAATGTATTTTTGAGCTTCTATGCACAGTTGCCATCTGTTCGACTTAAGCCTACCGTGGGCATTGCAGTCACAGAGCAGTGTGTGCCTAGTGAATTTCTGATGTGAATTGCGCCAGAGTATTCTCAGTACAGCAGAAACTACTGCTTCAGCCCAATCTGTGTGTGTATGTACAACGTTGTGAAATCTCAACCTTATACGTTTCACATGCAGAGCCTTTCGTAAATCAGAAAGTTTACACCTTAATACAGAGGAACATGGGGTGGGGGGGGCGTGGTGTGTGCATGCAGTTTGGCCTTAGTGTGTACACACGGCATGTAGTTGGCTCTGCTATCGGTTGAGTGCTATCAAAGTTTCTCACACAGGTGGTGACAAAAACAAGCAGATAGATTGAGGTCTGAGGTTTAAGAAAAGAAAAAGAAGATCGAGTGATAGAAAAAAAAAAGGCGAAGAAAAAAAAAACCTATGCATGCCAGAATATGGCTGTTTGTTGCCGAGCAGGGTTGCTATTTAAATCACATAGCCCCGCAAGACTGACAGACAGAGGCTACGAGGCGTATTTTAACCTAACATAGAGCTTGATCTCACAAGATAAAGAAGTCACAGCTTGTCAACCCCAGCACGCTTCAGAGACACTGTGCAGCTGGTTTCCGGCCAGCTCTCTCTCTGTCCTTTCCCCCATCTGTCTTCGTATCTGTCACTTGTTTTTTCCCTCTATTCTCTCTCTCTATCTGTCTTACTCTCTGTACCCCCTCCATCTCCCTCTGTTTTACCTCCCTGTATCTTCCTCTCACCTTCACACACCGGCCTCCCTCTTTTCCAGTTCCTCCACCCAAGTATTGTCTGTTTCTCTGTGAACGTCTGTCTGTCTGTCCTATGGCATTGTTTTCCTTGCCCCCCCCCCCTTCTTTCTATCTCTCTGCCATATTCAGATAAGTGTGAAGGGCATACAGGAAGGATATCCTAAGCATACCTTTGCTAAATTGGCTGCACACCTACATCTTCTGTTTGCTCCCATGTGTGTGTGTGTGTGTGTGTGCGCATATGGGCATACGTGCAGTTTCATTTACTAAAATAGATATGCTAATACCTCTCTTCCTACATGTCTGTTTCGGAGAAGTCAGTTCCAGGTAAGCATGTGTGTGGCAGCCAGTGCTGACATGGCACCCTTGACCTCAGCACAACCCCACCACCAATTTCCCTCCAAAGCATGGATGATATGTGCTGTTGGTGTGTGCATTCGTGTCTGTAATATTGCCCGATCCTTCTACGATCAGATATGTTTTAAGCATGATAAGACTATGTCTGTTTGTGTTTGCAGACCCCCTACACACACACACACACACACACAATTATTTTCCTTCCTTTCCCTCACCTCATCTTTTAACCACATACACATACCAGTGACCTCTTCACTGGTGACTGAAAAACTCTGATCTAACAATAACCTAGAGTCTAATTTTGAGTGATAACCAGTGTACAGTTTTGTTTGGGACAAATTAACGGAATTATGGAATATGCATTCACAACTGAATAGCACATAGGAAAGACTTTCTGGGCAACTTTGCTACATCAAAGTAAATTGCTCTTTTAAGCCATTACTAGGCGCTAAAAATCATAACACGTCTATGCTACAATGGTGCAGACAAACTGAAGTATTTTACCTTCGTAAGTGTAAAGAAAGGGTTTTTAAAAAGACGGTGCATTACCTTACTCTTCTTCTGGTCACCGCCATCTTTGTCTGTAAGTCTGTAAAAGTTGATTATCAAACTCTCCTCCTTTTTTGGACTTTTGCCCTTATTTAGCTAGGACGGTCAAGACCGACAGGAAGTCAGTAAGATAGAGAGAGAGATAGGGTTGGATCAGGAAATATGGAGGTATAAAAAGTGCATAAGTCGCGAGCACATTTAACTGCAGATTTTGCATGCGCACACTAAAGTCACAAATGTGTAACAGTAAATTTGAAGTTGTGCATATTTTTTTTATACCTTGTTAACGCAAAATAGGGGCTATGGGTTCACAAACCCTTGTTACGGGTACACAAATCCTATCCTGTGCATCACAACTTCCAAGACTATGTCTCAAATCGCGTACCTCTGCACTTACAATTCACCCCTTGCAGACACGTGACTTAAGTCACGTGACGGCTCCATGCTGGACGGCAAAAAGATAGGAGACGGACGGCAAATTACATTATGTCATAACGATTATGATGAACTGAACACCATTACCATAACATCTTTGTAGTTCAATGTATTGCTGTTTGGGGTCTGATAGTCAAGGAAAGATGCCAGTGGTGTTGTTAGATGAAATGGGTCATGATCGCTAATGTAAAGTTATTAAAACTGGTGGTAACAGCAAGTGGAGATAACGTTAGGTCTAACGTTAGGCTACTGTAATTAACATTATGGTAAATGAACACCCATAAGTATTTCTAGACTAAAATATTGCAAAGCGATTTGGTTACTTTATTTGTCTTGCTTTTATCAGTTGTAACATAATCAAAACGTTAAGAATGTCATAACAGAACATGAAATAATAACTTAGCTGCCACACTTAGAAGCTAGCCATTCTAGCTAACGTTTATCGTAGCTCATAGTGCTAGGGCTAATGTAACTCGTCAGTTTGTACGTTGCCCAGTGAATAAACTTACTTCTTAGGCCTACATGTCTTAAGTTAAAGAATTGAAAGAAATAGGAAATAAAAAAACTTGAACGGTATTATCTGTTTACATTCAGATCTTGCCAAAGACTTTGCCTAAGTGCTATCTGCCGTCCTGTTCAGAGTCTATGGTTGCTATAGCAACCGCTGCTGTGCTTCATACACTGAGGAAATAAGCATGCAATTGTGGTTGAAATACTCCCGAAACACAAAGAAAACAAACCAAAATATATCTATGCAAGAACATGGGATGTTGTTGTATTCCAAACAATAAGCCAACAGTCGTGGAAGGGCATTACTACGGTTAAATCTCACTATAATCTCCTAGCTGTGCGATATGTCCCATTACAACCCATTGATTTGATTCGTGTTCTTGCCGTCCACTAGGCTATTTTGCTGTGGCGCGAACAAAACGTGACGTCACTTGCAAGGAGTCAATACCTAATTTGAGTGCATGAGGGTGTTCACACTGAAAATTCCAACGACGGCGAAGTGTGCTGCAAGTTCCCGGATGGTGCACTCATAACGGTCAAAAAGTTGAGTGTGCAACTGTCACTCCCCGATGTGAGTCGCTATCGGATGTGAGTCGCGCATGCGTCACTTTGCTACTTTGCGACTACCAGTGCTGTTAGCCACAGAATAATGACATTAGCCTACACAGCAGTAATGTATTATTTAGCGTAAGGCATCACATTTTCACGGCATGATCTCTAATGTCAGTTCCAGATTAGAGGCTGAAGTAGCCTGCTAGCGAGAGACTTCTGTAATGTCAATAAAAATTGACCTATAACGAAGTTTGTTCACTGCTGGCAAGTAAGTAACCAATCAAGCACAACAAAGGCTGTCACTTGAATGGCGTTTGCTAACGTTAGCAATCAAACAATCTTAGATAGCTAAAACGTTTTTGAAACAGAAAAGTTAATTATTTTATGGATTTCAGTCGGATCCCTTGGCGTTGTGCCGTAAAACCTAACAATCTGAGCATGCGTGACTCACATCTGGTAGCGACTCACATCAGGGAGTGACAGCGCCGCTGGACACTTTTCGCCCTTAACGGACGCCATCTTGGCCAAATAGCGGAAGGGGAGGGAGCGTTTTCAAACTCGTGGTAATCGCGGTTGAGAAACCTGAAGCAGCAGCAGTGGAAAACAGACTTTACAGAGGTACACGTTATAAAATAAACGGTTCATGTTTTGACACAGTATGACGATTTCACTGTCGAACTAAGGACGCCAATAAAGTTATATTTAAATGTTGCGATCGTCATTTCCGTGAAGTGCACGGAGTTGGTGTTTGATATGAGACAATACTATTCTGTTAAAATTTGCGCACTCCGCCAGTAAGCACCATGGTAAGCACACAGTGCACATAGGGTACTATACGAAAGTGTACTCACGTAAGTACACCAATTGAGACAGACTCCAAGAGTTATACCTCCATAAGGAAATGGCTGTAGGTTGGTTGGATTCAAACCCGAGTCCCCGTACGTACTTGGACCTGAAACTGGCATGGATGCTATAGCCACTTGCATTCCATAGTAGCACAGACATTCAATGATCCTAGTTAATGGCTTCATTTGAATTAAATTGAATTTGATGTAGTGAAGTTGCCCCCCAAAGGCTATGTTGGATGTTTTATTAGTTTTATCACCCGGAGAGAAGAAATACTCTTTTCTGATTGGCTGGTGGGGTGGCTATTAATTCTGAATAACAGGACACCGTTCCATATTAATGCTTATGAATGGTAACTATAACAACCATAGTAGGACGACGGTTGCAGGCTTCGCAACAATGGAATCAACTGTAAACAAGCTAACTGTCCATGCTATCGCTGTTATAGGGCCAACGAAAGTTGTACAACAAGCTGAACTAGTGAGCTTCTTTTTAAACGGAACCGCGTGTTTCCTTTGCTTTACAGTGGCAACCGGGTGATAAGCGGGATAACGGCCGTCGAGGTGTGTCCAGTTATACGGAATGAAAGGGCTCGGGTGGAGGCAACTTCCCTCCGCTGCGTGTCGGGGAGTGTTTTGCCCCTCGCCCTCGTCCATTAATTCCGTATAACAGGACACCTCGGCGGCTGTTATCCCTTACGTATATATTCAGGTATCACTGAAAACTGTACTGATTGATGTTGTTTTGTTCCCAAATTAAAATTTACATAAATTATTATCCACTAATACACCCTAGGTTGTTGTTAGACCAGAGTTTCCCTTTAACTCATTTTAAATGGAAGCAAACGATACTCCTAACCCATGTCTTACATGAAACGCCATGTGCTGAACTGAAGAGTTGAGGTTGAAATGTGCTTGGTGGTATTACACCCTATATATATGTTACCATGAACGCTCTTTTGCATGTTTAGGAGTCAGTGGAAGTAAACAGTGTTTTTTCCCCCTCCACCCCTGCAGGTACGGTGTTTGAAAGGCCAGAGGGGTTTGCCCAACCAGCCCAGTTTTGACGGCATCCACATTGTGAATCACTACGGCGACACCGAGTCCTATCACTCCTCAGATGACGACGGCCTGGCCAAGCTGTCGACCCCACAGCACAGTGGCGATGGCGACACCAGTGGTGGCAAAGGAAGGCGCATCACGCTGCATGCCGACCTGGGGGACACAGATAGCGACGAGGACGGGGAGGCCTTGCGCCTCCAAGTCCCCACAAACGGCAGCCATAAGACCACCACAGTGTGATTTTTACACCCCCACCACACCTCAGCCCTCCCCAGCTCAGTGCCCATCTCCTCCTGCCCCCCACCATCTATTTATCTATCAGATGATCACTACCACATGACAGACGACCTCGGCTCAGACTCGGGGGGCCTGGAAAGGGGGGATACCAGGATGAGCCATCCAGAGCAAGACCAGCAGCCTCTTCTGTGTTTCTGAAAGCCATGCAGGTTCCTGGTGGCTTTGTTACACATCTGCCTTATATCACTGTTTGTTCGTTTGTTAGTGTGTTCGTTCTGGCAGTTTGGATGTCTTGCCAAAATCCATAACATCATGGAGTTGGTACCTGTTAGCACTTACCATTGGCTGGATGGGTGGACATTATCCCCTGAATGGACTGACTCAACACTAGAAGAGATATTCTGAATGAGATGAGATCATTGGATCATCAACAGGCCTTTTGGGCTCTCAGATCTGAGAGATTTCATACAGGGATTCAGTCAGGCACACATGCTGCCACGTGGCCCCCAAATGTCTGATTGGATCCCTATTTGTGTAATATTATGTTTTATGCTCTAATGTAAAACAACACCCTATCATTGTTTTTTTTATTGCCTTCAGTTTTTAAAACGACAAGAAAATGAAAATGTGGTAAGGCCCACAGAGCTTAGTAGTAGTTTAAAAGGATTCTTGAAAAAGTAAAAAAAAAAAAAAAAAAAAAACATTTACACTATCCTCTTGTTAAGGTGGAGTTTTTCCCCAAAACGAGGAGAGTCCATTAACACGCAGCAGTATGGTAACTGCCACAGACTCATGGAAGCCAGATGCTGTCATTGGCTCCACCACACACGTTCATGCAACCTATGGTTTGACCCTCTCAGTGGACACAGGACGGGCATGAAGCATCTTTGTATATATGTACATGTTCATGTTCATGGGTTAACGTTTGTGTCTTCGTATCGACTTGAAAATCGTGTTATCTTGTGGATTGCTGAAGATCTGCCATGCAGCTTGTTGTGTAGTTCATTGACAAAAAAGGGACATATCACTCACTGGACACACTCTCCAGGCCCCAACAGGTTTTATCAGCTTTTGGCACATCCCAGTTTTTTTTTTTTCCCCCTTCACATAATTTGTCTGAACTGTATTTTTCTCTGGTTTCAGTAAGGATGTTTTATTTCAGCATGGTGTTAATAGAGCATGTTACACATTTAAGACAAGTGTCACATTGTTGGGAGATGATTTATTTTCTCTGTATTGTGTGATTTGTTTATCTTTTGGTTTTGTTTGTTTATTTGTTTGTTTGAAGCAGACATGCTCTCAAAAGTAATCTTTAAATCAGCAATGCAAATGAAGGGAATGTGACCAGAAAGCTTTGAAATAACTACATCAATCGGGGTATTGGAGAAACTAAATGGATGAATTATTTGCACATTTGCACATAAGCCTCACAGCAGTCAAGGGAACGTATTGCTGCAGTGGAAACGGTGTGCATACATGCAGAGGTGAATGGAAAGATGGAAGCATTTTAGCCTACTCTTCCTTTGCGATACTAAAACCGCACCAGACCCACATCACCTGGCCTTCGTCTGCCTAGGTGAACAAAAGGCCAAAAGTCTACTCATGCACCCACCCACACACTCACTGTCCTGTCATGCTTGGGGTACAATTGGCATCAAAGCCTCCCCGCTAATACACAAACTGTCTTAATAAGCAGGTAAAATTAGCGCATTGGCCAAACCCAATGTAATGATATGGTATAGGTGGCATTTCAGGATAATTGTGTTTTCCTACTTTTTTTTCTGTTCCAAGCAAGAAAATCAATATAAATTGGCATTAATTCCACAGAGATATGATGTTGAGTTGTTCTTCATGTAAGCAAAAGAAAACACTAAGAACTATTGATCTCCAGCGTTGGCCAACTGAGGTCCAGGAAGACACTGCAACGATCCCAAAGCGACAAAACCTATATTTGTTGATTTTCAAGGGGTCTTAATCTACTAATGTTTGTCGGATGAATTTTCTCTCCTATGGACGACACAAATTAACATGGACAGAATGGAACGCATGGCAGCCAATGAACACTAGATTTATTTGTGTAATTACTCATGTGTTCATAAGACAATGGGAATAGCTCACTAAATAAATCGTGTGATGAATTTATTTTATCACCCGGTCATCTACAGTAGATCTTCACAGCAATGGCACCACAAATGGACAATAAAAGGCTTCGTCTCTTGAAATCATCCATGTCTTGATGTTATTTCTACATGTATATTGTGTCGCCGTGCCGTGGGCACTGATGATGCTACAGACGATTTGCGCTATGTGGCCATGATAAAAATGGTAGCATTGTGTCACATATTTTAATATAATGCTCACCTGTGCTGCGCAATGTCAGATGCGGTATTATAATGCCTATAGCCTACTAATGCCTTTTATATTTGTAGACCAGGCTTATTACACATAGCCTAGATGGACGCATCACGTTTAACAATGTTAAAGCGTACGGGCCCTTTCTACATTTAAATTGTAGGCTTAAGGCACTTTCGAGCATGCCAATGTGTAAGATAGCCTATGTAGGCTTAACAAAGGCCAATTAGCCTTATAGGCTACAGCGTTCGCTGTTACTATTTATTTGTCTCTCGTGTTATATTATCCCCATATACATATAGCCTACAAAGAAAAAAGAATTTGCAGAGGCACTGAAGGCTGAAAGGTTGACAAAGTATAAAAAGCCTTTAATTTATCATGGCAAGAACTGGTTAAAAGCAAATGGGGCCTAGGCCATATTGGCCTTCGTCAGGGCATGATATATTGCCTACTTTCCAGATTATCTTTACAAACAACACTGAATTGCCTTATTCATCTGCTTTTGATATTTGATAAATTACATGTAGGCCTATGTATAAACTAATTATATTTTTTAATGATGGGGATGATCAGGCCTGCATTACATTTTGTTGTAGGCTGAGGCCTATTAGGCCTATTCATAGTAAGACTGTAAAATACCTATTCCTCCTTTATTAACACGAAGCAGTGATACGGACTCGTGTGAAAGGAACATGGTGCAACATCTGATTTCCGACTTGCATGTCATTTGGAGATAGCCTACATTTCTTCTGAAAGGCCAGTTCCATTTTAATACTGTAGGCTACCACTATTCATTTGATGGACAGTTCAATGAGTGAAACTCATGATGACGCCACAACCCCTCTCCCTCCACTCATCTGCTTATGAAAGCTCTTGCAAAAATAACGTTCAGGAAGTCTGAGCTTTACGCTAATATCAAGCAAATCGACGAGCTAGATTCTCTGGCCACACGGCTGTTCGGGTCCTAGAACAAGATCAAGTCGAACGAGGAGGGTGACAGGTAGGTGTTACATTCATCATTTATAAATAGGCAGGCAAATACAAACCGGACCACTTACCCCGTATAATTGCCTATAGGTTTCAAATCAAGGCGCTCTAAATCAAATCGTGTAGCGCACATTGTTTACATGCGCAGACATGGAACTGACAAAAATAAAGTATGCAGACACAGACTAGCCTACAACCAAATGTTTTGTTTTGGTTGTGCACCTGCCAACTTTTCTGCACTGTTGCTTTGCCGGTTGGTGAATTTGCCAATAAAGCATGAACTTTCAGTAAGCAATGCAATTGTTCAGTGAATATATCACCATCCAGCTGCATTTGAAGCAGTCGGTCTTTTATTTTTACATTATCGGTTCCGTCGTCATTAAAAATAAGTAGGCTACGATCACGTCTGTTGTATGCTTTTTAAGATTTTACCAAAACACTGCGTTGCCTATGAAGCCCATTGTCTATACGACCGTAACAACGAAATAACGAAGACAGATATTTGTGTTTAGTTCCTCAAAGTTGAAGCAGCTCCTCCACGTGAATAAGAAGAACGGTTTATCTGCGTTCTATCATATCTGCGCCACCTGAGCGCCGGCCCGGATGCCCTGCGGGTTGTGCACTAATCGGTGCGGCACACATTTCGCTTTGATTTCCTGTGCGGCTCTGTAGCTTGATCTCATGTTAATAGAGTTTTTAGGGAGCTACTCCCCCTCGCACACACTACCCCTCCCACAGTCACACTAAACAGCTGGGATGCGAGATTATCGTAAACACAGATATTTTACGAAGTCCTTTCTGCAGATTACACTTTTGGACAGAATCTTTTTAAACATCTTTAATAAATTGGCCGCCTAACCTCCAACACAATGCACATTTCAATTTAGACCTACACTCTTAAAACGAATGTGTTGAAAACCCAACTTGCGTTTTTTTACACATCTCTGTGTCCAGATAGGGACACCACATTCGTTTTAAGACTGTAGGCTATTAGTCGTAAATGTGCCAAACTGTAATCGTGTCTTTATCAATCTGTCATTGATTTGATAAAGCTTGTATGATAATTTAATAATTAGCCTATATAGGCTATAGGCTATATAATAAAACGGGAACATAGGCTATATTTTCAATCAGTGTCCCCACTATTTGTTTTTACACTTGGATATCATTTTGCTGATTTAATGTTGGCGTGTCACATCCAATTTCAACTCGCAATGTAAACCAGTCATATAACACTTATTTAGAAGCACTATGTAGGCCTAAATAATTAATTGATCAGAGAAGACACACACGCTTGTTTTATTTTGTGTTGTTCAGGGATTGATTGAAATCCAGTGACTGTTTGAAATGTAAGGCACGAGCCGGCGACAGGTAGAGGCTTCTGACGTGCCCTACCGGCTGTTGCTGCATGGCCCCAGTGCGGCTCTGAATGCAGACGGCTCCGTTGTTCTAGGTGTAATTAGGGCCGAAGCAGCCCACCGGCGGACGATCTGGGGGTGAGCCGGGGAACAAGGCCTCTCTGTTTTGACGGCGAATAATATTATGCATGGCTGGGAGGAAACCCGAGACTTTCTACAAGGGATCAGTGGGCGGATGGATACAGGCAGCGAGCGTCTATAATGAACTGATACAGTTTATTACATGACAATTGCAATCGAACAACAATACATTTTAAAGAGGCTATGCTGGCTGCACATTGCCTTAAACAAATACCAAGATTAGGTTACTCTCCATTCAGATACAATGCCTTGGCTGATAAATAAAAAATAGTAGCCTAGGCCTGGGCATAATCTCAATTATCGGCATGTTTCACAGTGCAGCAAGCCAGTCATTTGCACTGCGCTGATTTTAGCAACGTTCACCGCAATGCAATAATGTAGGCCTATACCCCTAGAACATTCACAAATGACCGGTCAAATCGTAGATGTACACGGGTAGGCTATAGAAAATACTGTAGCACGACTCAGTAATATAATTGGGCTACCTAATGTAGCCTAAGCCTGTCGCACTGCAAAAAATGACAGATGGAGAGAATCGCAAAGTGTGTGAGATGGATAGCCTACTAGCCCACTATTCTGCTGCGTGCTTTTCTTAAGATCCTCTGCGAAAGATAACTTCGTGATTTGTCCTCAGACACATGGCACAGAACGCACTGCTGTGACAGATCTACTACTCGCTGGCATCACGGTTCCCGTCTCCGTGTTTCCTCTCCCCCTGCAGCTCGGGATCGAGTATCGCATTGATAAAGTCGCATATCACTTATCCTGATTGCCATGGGCTTTGGTTCCCTGGGGAGATGTCTGGGCCGTGAGGTCCGCCTTGCATTTGTTCTTTGGGTGAACCAATCCCGCCCCGGTCAGGGAAACTGAGGGAAGCTGTGTCTTTAAAGCACCTGTCCTCGTAACACCTGGCAGACGAGGAGTTGCCTTTGCGCATGCCCCAACGTTGAAAAAGAAGGATATAGCCTAGCGGCGTGCCTGTCATCAACCAATGATCTTCAATTCGTTTCAGATAGAAAACAGAGGGGACCACAGTCAAGCAAAGAACAGCGTGAGGAACCAGGGGAGTCGTTTGGGATTTGTGTGGACTAGAGAAGCAAGACAAGTAAGCCATGCCGCGATCGTTTCTCGTGAAAAGCAAGAAGGCGCATAGCTACCATCAGCCGCGCACGTTTGAGGATGACTACAGTAGACTGGATACAATTTTAGCCCACATATGTGCAGGTATGTCCGATTTGTTTAGTTTGTCATGCTCATGTGAAATTTATTGTAAATATTGCGATCCACAGTATGCATTAAAAGGTAACTACTAAGAAAGAAACTCCTCCACTTTGCCACTTTGAAGTAATTTAGGGATTTGTTTACTTGCATCATTAGTTTAAATGATGCAATGTGCAGACTGCACTGTTAAAAAAGGCATTGACATTTTATTAGCTATATTAAATAAAATATTATATGTATATTAAATTAAAACAGCTTATTGCGTAATTCCATTTTATTATGGCTGTGGACAGGTGGATGATTTTAACTGAATGTTTTACCATACCCTTTTCCTTACCCTTACCCATAAATAATGTGGATTTAATCTCTTTTTTTCATAATGGATAAACAATTAACAAAGTTATAGTATTTTTAATATCTACAAATTGGGTATTTTTGTTTCTACAAATGACTGAACAATATGTTGTGTTATTACAACAACAATAACGGCAACAATAACAACATAAGCAGATTCCTCATAGTGTTTTTTAAAAAAATGAACGGCATGATCGAATCTTCCTTCCACTTGGTTCAGCAGAGACCAAAATTCCAGAAGAGTCAGACTGCTGTGCAGAGGTGCTATCTGGGGACACTACAAGGGACTTCTCCCCGGAATCTCATCTGGTGGACACAGCAGACCGCTCATCTAAATCCCCACTCAGCTGTGGAGGAAGTGTGTGTGGTCGCTCCTCAGACTACGAGGACTACTGGCGACCTCCGTCGCCTTCAGCATCACCTGGTACGACAACAAGGCATAGCTTTTGCATACATTTCTACAATGCCAATTGTATCTGCTACTAACTTTCATCAGTATGTAGATTAGGCTCGTTAATATTTCCATGCACGTATAGGCTAGTTTGGTGACTCAACTGGTCTATTTCTAATTTCCTGAGTGGGCAACGGAAAACCACATATGGATGATGACATTTATTTAATTTGATTCCCCCCGCAGATTCGGACAAGTCTTTCTCACCTTCAGTCGACGAGACACAGCCATTCGAGGTGCCCTTCCGGCCATATGCTTGGAACAATTACACGGGGTCCGAAATCCGGCACCTGGTCCAACAGACGTACCACCACCCGCTAGAACTTGAGCGTGGATCATCACTCCCTTTTTACGGAGACACTTCACTTTTTCCAGAACGGGGGACCGGTGCTGGGGGTTACGGCACTTACAGTTCTGCTGCCGGACTTTTCGACCGGGCCACTGCCACTGGGTTGTACCCAGATGGCAACCTTCATGGCAAAGTTCCGGACATCAAAGCCGAAGCTGACATCCTTTGTAGTCGTCTAATGCTAAACGGTGCCTTCAAGTGCATCAAATGTAGCAAGGTTAGTAGCTTACACTTTGATTAAAAATATGTTATGTATTAACTAATCACCACTATAGTGACTAGTCACTAGTCACCATCTATTTCCATTTGCACCTGTAGGCTTTGCCTGTGTCAGTAAATGTCACATAGCCTATGAACGGTTCTGCGCGCGCAAGCCATGCCATCCATGCGTCCTATGAATTATAGGTTTGGGACATAGGATTATGCTTAAAATAATAAACCAGTAGATTTGACTAAATGTATGTCATCCCTTCAGGTTTTCTCCACGCCTCATGGATTAGAGGTCCACGTGAGGAGATCACACAGTGGGACCAGACCCTTTGCTTGTGAGATTTGCGGGAAAACATTTGGGCATGCCGTCAGCCTGGAACAACACAAAGCTGTTCACTCACAGGTGAAATGTCTTATTTGTGACCATTTAGTGATTGTACAATTAGCCTGCGCCGCCTACGCTGTTGACACCCCCTTTTCACAACGCCTTTATCTACATTACATAACAGGAAAGGAGCTTCGATTGCAAGATATGCGGCAAAAGTTTTAAGAGATCTTCAACTTTGTCGACTCATCTCCTGATTCATTCAGACACTCGACCATACCCATGTCAGTACTGTGGAAAAAGGTTTCACCAGAAGTCCGACATGAAAAAACACACATTTATTCACACAGGTACAGAACGTTCTTAACAGGCTATAGGCTAAATGATGCGTAATTTATGAAAACAATAAGACTATGTCTCTTTATCAAAAGCCACCCCTCTTTCATTTTCATAATAACTAACAACTTTGTTTGTCTCTTTAGGTGAAAAACCACACAAATGCCAAGTGTGTGGAAAGGCATTCAGCCAGAGTTCCAACCTCATCACCCATAGTCGTAAACACACTGGCTTCAAGCCGTTCGGGTGCGACATGTGCGGGAAGGGTTTTCAGCGAAAGGTGGATTTGAGGAGGCACAAGGAAACGCAGCATGGACTGAAATGATTGATAAGTGATTAGTCTGACAAAATTATCGAGCATATAGCCTACGGCCATACCAAACACTATAGAGAAAAGTAATAAAGATCAATGTTATGGATTTCAATTTCAGCTGCAGGCTATGCCTAAATTCTATGGCTTATTCGGTCATAGAGTATTTTTTGCCCGTCATTTGTGAATGTAACACTGGCCTCTTAGGCTGAGTCAATGTAGGCTAAATAAGTTGTTTTCGTCCCTGAGGACGTCTTACCAAACCCAAATATTATGACCAAAATAATGGCAAGACAGACATCATTCCAAAAATCAACTGTGTGAGAAATCTGCGCTTCTCAAAAGAATGCCACTTTGTTTATACGTTAAACATGCTGGCAAAGCAAAGCAAAGCATTGCAAACGAGCAAAGTGATTTCATAAATGTGAGGGATTTTTCTTATAGCCTCTTGTATTGTGAAAACACCCAGTTTATCATTTAATTTATTTTTTCCCTCTTTATGATTTAGTGATGGACTGTTCTATCCTTTTTTTTTTTTATCAGATTTGCACAAACGTAATTTATATGAACGAGATCTGTGCATCTTGTTTGATTGCAGTAAGTTCAAATGTTGTATAGACCTACAGTGTTTGTTCTTAAATTATTTATTGATATTAAATAAATATACTGTTGTTAGGTATGTGTGAATTTCAACTGTGTATTTTGTGAATTTATGATGTGTCATTACCAAGACATGTCCTAGTAGCCTATGCCATGATTGAAAACACCTGCAGTTTGAGTAGGCTAGATCTTTTTTCTTTTTTAAGAAAGGACTGATAATTCGTCACTGAATGGTCATACGTGGATTGCTTCATGGAACCTGTGATGAGAGAGAATCGTAATGGTAGCTGGGACACTATTGTTTCAGATACTTAATATTTAATGGCACCTCTAGCTACCAGCCCATTAACACAACATCTTTTTTACCTGGTTGGTCTATATAATGTAGTGTTATAAATTTAGTTTTTTGTATTTGGAAAACGAGAAGGTTGACGTAAAATTATGCTGATGATAGTTGCAAACAGAAAAACGTATTTTTTTGTGAATTTGCACATCAAAGGATAATGGTAGAAAATGGGACATTTGTCCCATTTATTTCAACCATATATACTATGTAGACTAACATACGAATATTGCACTGGCCACATAGCATACAGCGCGTTTTAAATAATATAGGCCTATGAACTTTTATGGAACTGTATCATCTTTTAAAGAGGCGTGCCTATCTTTTTCTAACCCGAACTACAGGTGTGAACTGGTTGTGTTTATTACAACAGGTTGGTTGCAGCATAAATACGGGCAAAGACAGGCGATTTTACAGTTGAAATTAAGTATCTCAACACGTATAGCTCTTTTAGCTTATTCACTGTTTTTAACAATTGAAGCCTACGCTTCCAGATGTGACGAGAAAAAAAAATAGATTATCGAATGCTCTTATGGAATTTCTAATATCCAGGAAAGGTTGAAATATGGTGGTTACTGTTTCTGTTTGGGTGGTTACCCAAATCAGGTTATCTGCGCTCACGATGTTTCAAAATCAGCTCATAAACAAGACTCAACTGCATGACTTTTTTTTATTTTCTAATAGGCTATGAAAACAGTAGAAAATACAACATAACAACAACAACGATAGTGATAATAGTATGCCTAATAAAACTGGAAGCTGCACTATTAAGACATTTGCCAGTATTCTCCAACAGCCTGTGATGGCGTGGTGGTTTGGTGTAGGCTATATTTTAACGGCATGTAACGGCTCCATAAAGTGCTTTTTGCCTTTGGCTATTTTACTGGAAATCTGATAGCAGACCACAGGAATAAGTCGAGTGTCACAAAGATTGTATTCAGGAGCCGTCAAGCCCTGGAAAGGATTAGATTTAGGTTTAGTGTTCTTTTATTATTTATAAAGCGCACCATCTTTTCAAAGGTGAAATGAAACATAACGATACTTTTAGCTTTTTACTGGTGAAAACCTTTTTGCTAATATTATAATCACTGATAACATTAGAGCTCAATTCTTTTCGAGGAACTAAATAGCTTGGCCCTCCAGAAGAAATCGGATTCTCATCCTTGGTTTTCCATTTTAATAAGCTTTTAATCAGCTGAACACATGTAGGCCTACTGACCAATTGTTTGTTATAAATGGCAAGACCCGTAGCCTAAATAGCCCAGCTAACGCAAAGTTTCCAAATAAGACCTGATAAATCTGAAACAATAAATCGGCGACACGAGAATTTGACACGAGCATGGGCGCCTCTTAGGTAAGACACTTTGTTTTTACAACCACAACAATTTTTTGTTGGTGTTTATACTTAAACAACCCTGAGAGTTACCTGTTAACAGGTAAAAAAGTGAACGTCTATTTGACGGTTAGAGTTTGTTTCACGCCTGCGGAACATATGGACAGAGGCCAAAACATTAAAGGTCTCACCTATCACAACATGCCCCCGGGGCATGAACTCTCCTCGGGGAAACAGTAAAAGTGTCCATTCCTCATAGTCAGCGCGGCCCCCACCCCAACTTCATGATAAATTGACGCATCGTTATTAATATAGCCTAGTTAAATATATTGACATCCACAGCACATAGCAAACAAGTCAGTGTGCAAAGAGAAAAGCGCATTCGCTTCATTTTAAAATAGGCCTACAAAGCACCAGTTTTGCCATTTTGGTCTGTCTCTGTGGCAGCATAAACAGAACCGTGCCTAGCCTACTTAAAGACACAATCACACTACTCTCCTCTACATTGATTGAAATCACTGACTCACAAGGATTTTTAATGCCTCAGTTACCCTAAATCTTACAACTTCGCGGCCTGCGAAAATACTGAATATTTTAAACCCCCGAAGAATATACTAAGAAGAACAGGGAAATGCATCGAAAATGTGTGGTTAGTAGAGAGGGGGATAGAAAGAACGAAATAGAGAGAGAGAAAACAACACGGGAAGCCTCCACAGCCTACTTTATTCAGCTGCCCTGCTGATAGCCGAACGGATGAACGGAATTATGGAGGGTTCCCATAACTGCAGTCTGTGCCAACCTCTGGAAGCTCAATATGTTCGGATAGTGGTGCTGCCAACAAAACAAATGAATTAAACCTTTATTTACCTTAGAGTGTAAATAAGGACACAATTAGATGTTTCTCGCCATATGTCTGAAAAATATTATAGCCTAGAGAAATATAAATGTTGCAAAGTGTTGAATCATTTATCACCTTGAGCCATGTTTTTAATGACTGAACATTAGCCCACAATAAGTTAGCATTAAAATAACAAACAAATGCGTTCTTGCAATGTGATCTGCCCATAATGAGTGAACACATTACCAAACAGAATATATTGGATAGTGACATGTTGGACTCACTCGTGGTAGGCTAGTAATTATGCCATATATTGAGGATCCTCTGCTCTTAGTCCTAGGTGCCCTCTTTCGTTTCCATTCAAAGGGTTCATTAGGCTGACTGTTGCCTTTATTTATCTAGTCAAAGAGTCATTTGACGTCCCAAACTTGCAATAAAGTTATAAAGCAGCATAAACATCAAAGACGGAGTGTGTGTAGTCACCATCATTAGGGTCACATTTCAGCACATCTCATTTCAGTGACCGGTTTGGCCATTTGCTCCCTGCTCACCTGTACAGACTGCCACAAACAGCATGACATGACGTGACGTGAAGGACTGAGTCACAACAGTGGAAATGTCGCTGTCACCGATGGTCATGTTTGTGACAAACATGGCAGGATGTTGATCACTTGACTGGAAGAGAGGTCATAAAATGGAAATGGCTTCCAGTAATTTCTGATGATATAGCCTACTGAAATGTGTGTCGTGTCTCAAATAGGGCTGAACCTAGCACAGCCACATGTCACAGTTCTGAGATGTTACTGTCTGGTCACAATTTCTGTTGTGATATGACATATATTACATTACATTACATTACATTACATTTGGCTGACGGATATATATATATATATATATATATATATATATATATATATATATATATATATATATAAATAATTCGTTATATTAGTTATTATATATTCACACTGAAAAACTTATATTTAAAAAAAAAATCAAGTAAAAATATGAATTATAAAAAAGTAGTGTTAGTGCTATAATAAACATCACAAATGTAGTGATTTTACTGTCTACTAATCAACTACCAACTTTACTTTACTACATGAATTTGTTTCCACTGTAGACCTACATTATAAGTGTATAGTAAAAGACTACTAGTAGAAATGTGCTCACTGTATTTAACAAACAACCCTTAAAAATCACATCTAAAATGCCTCTGCGAGCGGGAGCACTTACACTCATCCAGACAGTAGCTTTTCCCTCCTTCACCCCTGGCCTTTTAAGCTCCTGTGTTTGTTTACGAGGAACAGGCCAGCCTGAGCCTGTGCAGCTTGATTAGTGTATGGGGTCCATGGGCAGGCGAGCCATCAGGCGGGCCAGATTTCTGGGCCCAGGGTTTGAGAGCTGTTAGACCACTGCCCCCAGGCATATGAAATATGAATAGGAGGTCTTGAAACAGCCCGATCAATTGGAGTGGGCAAGTAATCAGAGCAAGGCATTCTGGGGCCACACATCCAAGCTTTTTTCTCTCTGTCTGAACACTATAACGCAAACTCAGGCAACAACACTGCTTTGTATGCATGCACTGATATGTGTGTGTGCTCACACAGAGATGCATGCATGCATGCACAGACACACAAGCATGCAGGCATGCAGTGACACTGGGAAAACAGAGAGAAACAAACTAACAGGCTAAACATAAACATTAACACTCATAAAACAGTTATTTGTAGTGTTGTGGAAGTGCACAATGTAAAAAGTAAACAGGATTAATAATATCTCACTGCTGGTGACAAGATTGTGCAATTAGGCTATGAAAAAAATGCAGCGCTTCATGGGTTTTTGGCAACATATATAATTGATGTGAAACATAACATGAAAAATAAAAGAGACTCTGCTTATTTTATGACCAATCTTTTGCAAGACTGAAAAGATTCATAAGCCTGTGCTTGTTGAATTAGTGTAAAGTTTGTTTTTAACTTTAACTTTTTTAACTTATTGATAAATAAATGAGAATTAAACACATATTGTTGCAATTTTTTTTAATAAGAAAGACCCATCACCATCACCAAGGGCATCTTACCCAGGCTCCTCAGGACATATGCTGCCTGACCAACAGTCCTCCAGGGACTCACAGCTGACATTTAGCCCATGCAGCAGCTTTTCTGCGCCCCACCGGCACTCCAAAGCCCATGTAAACAAACAGCCATATCAGGGCCACAGGGCCTACCTGCCGTGTTGATTCAGAGGTGCGTGATGAGTCCTACCTGCAGCATGAAAAGGAAGACCAAATCACACACAGCCACCTGACTCAGCAACAGAACAATACAGGCCCAGTCACGGATTGGGCAGAGCATCTGCAGAATGGTGACTGGCACAGACAAAGCACATCACATCTGTTATCAGCTATGGGGACGAATACAGAGAGAGAGAGAGAGAGAGAGAGAGAGAGAGAGAGAGAGAGAGAGAGAGAGAGAGAGAGAGAGAGAGGAGAGAGTATGCGTGGGTGGGTGTGTACTTGTGCAACATAATGATAGAAAAGCCCTGAGGCCTCTAAACATTAAAGCACACCACCTCATTGGAAGTGTTTTGACTTCATACACATGTCACACTGTTCACACTGGCACCTGGTTAAAACTAAGGCCCTCCTAGAAAACTGAAGTCTAGAGATAAGAATCTCAGTCGTAAATCTGAATCTGAAAACTGTTGTGTCTTGAGTACCCTCACATGGAAAACCTCTCCTGTGTTCACAACAACAGAGCCAAGATGAAAGTGAAAAGATAAGAGGATCCCAGTAACTTTCGACTGAGATTGATCAGCGTGTAACGCATACATCACAGAAAGGAAAAACTCAATAGTATTCAGACAACTCTGTTACCTTAAAAGATAAGTGCAATTGAATACAATGGCTAGTTTGTTTGAACAAAAATGAGAAACCCCTGACTGTGATGCCTTTTAAGAACACTAATTAATACCTCAAAACAATAATAATGATTAAAAAATCTCCCAGTACTGTTTAAAATACTACATTTTATGCTATGACATGAAGGAAAGGAGCGAGTCCATTTCAGTCTACGCAGGTAGGCCCACATCACATCACAAGGGATGGAGAGTGAGAGGGCAACTTTTAGCCCCTCACCTGTCCATCCCCTCTGTCCCCCCACCTCTCTGTGTTGGATGCGTGGAGAGGAGAGTTACACAGCCATCAGGGAGGTGGGACTCAGCCTAGGACAGGTTCTTTTGTTGCACGAGGGCCTTATCCATTATTCACCTCGGAGCTGAAAAATAGACTGCAGGCCAGCCACACAGCTGTCACCAGCCAGTGAGGCGAAGGCACAAATTATTCATGATTCTGGATGTAGACAAAAAAAAATGGAGGAAGAGAATGAGACGTAAAAAAAGACAACATAGTCTTTAAACAAATTAAAGTTTCTTTCTCTTGAAGTGTTCTGTGATTCAGTTCAAGTTGTATGGACTTCACTAACTCCTACTGAAGATTATACAGTGGTTTTGAAGAAGCATACAGATTTAGGCAAAAATACTGAACAAGATTTTTAATTTTGTGATAACTGTATCAATATCAAGTCATGTTTTTTTTTAAAAATGAAATGAACTAGAGAGTGGGCCAAACTGAATGGTTTGACAGTTAAAGTAAGTTTATGTCCTCCACTCAGAGCCTTGGACACCTCGAGGAGACAGTGCCCACTCATAAGTCAAATAGGCAGCTAACAACGGCCTTCTGGGCTGGCACCATTGCACTAGAATTTGGACCAACACGTCCCTCCCCCAGCTCATCTTAAGGCTGACTGGCGAAGGGGTTTGTGCCTGGTCATCAACGCTGCCATCACACCCACACCCCACCTCCAGACCTCCCAGCTGGAGATGACACCTCTGCTCTGGCGCACTGGGAGAAGGGTGGCTGGCTGGCTGGCTCACAGGACACATGGTTCCCCCTCTTTATCCTCCCACCCTCCTCTCTCTCACTGTCTCTCCTTCTCTCCTCACACACGCATGCTGCACACTTTGTTCTGCAGTCCTTGTTGTTTTCAGGACTGTTTAACATGGCAGGTCCCTGGGCTCCCCCCTCACTCCCAAAGCACTCTAAAAGTCCGTTTTGAGAGGAGGGGGCTATTGGTTGAGTGAGTGTGTGTGTACGTGTGTGCGTTCGCGTGTGTCCTCGGAGATATTGAAGCGGGTGGGGACAGTTTTTGTGTGTGTGTGTGTGTGTGTGTGTGTGTGTGTGTGTGTGTGTGTGTGTGTGTGTGCATGCATGTGCGTGAGCACATGTTTGAAGTGGGGTGGGGTGGGAGGTGACTTAAGAGTAGGATGGGCCGGCAGCAGTGACCGCAAGGCAGTGGCATCTCAGCCTGGCCACAGTGGCCCAAATGTGAGCCGACGTGCTTCTGGAGCTTAAAGCTCTGAAAGCTTTCCATTAGCCCCCCAACGCAGAGGGGGTCTCCAGGGCCTCAGACAGCATGCATCCGGCAGAAAGCAACCCCCCAACCCAGCCCCGATGAAAGGGAGGTTTGCAAGGTCGCCTGCTCATTTAAAGACATGTTTATCCGCCTGGTTTAGCATTACATATCACTACACTATTTGGATGCTAGCTGTCGCTCTGGTGGAGCGAGTGTGTGATGTGTGTGTGTGTGTGAGTGGGTGGGGAGATTGGTGGATGGAAGGGGAAGAGGTTATGAGAGAAGTCTCTGAATCTGCTTTGTTAAGACAAAAACACTCTTGCTTTCTTTTATATCATTTTTTTTTACAAAGATGAGCTCAAACCAATTGGGCTACAAATTTGTCAATATTTGTTTTAAAAAGACCCATCATAACTCTTAAATGTTGTGTAGGCTCTAAGCCTACTGTCAGAATTTTTGTCTAGGACAAGATGTTTTCAAAAACGGTATTTTAGGCTACAAATATTCTACTCTTGTGTGTTTCTCATGAGTAGGTCTGTCTGACAGCTGATGAATCTAGACTTGGGAGCTAAAAGGATTCAGTTTGGTAGGCCTAAGAGGGTTGAATAACAAAGGACTTTTTTTTAGGAAAAAGATACGATGTGACAGCACCATCCTAGAAAACACACATGCGACATGGATAAGAGCTTTGTACAAATCTTTTATGTAAGAACCACACTCGCTTTTCGTCGATAATGACGCTGAGTCGTACGTGGGCTTGTCAAAGTCGGGTATGCACGAGCACAGGGGTGGACAAGCACCAACGAACAGTTACACATCCCTCCTCACGTGTCAGCATGGGGAATTATCAGAGCCAGCGACCAAAAAAAAAAAAACAGGAAACTTGTAAAAACCCTAGTGTGGTTTGCTGTCAAACCCCACATTTACATCTTTCAAATCTCCTCAAATCTATTCCGCTCAAAGTGAGTGTGATTTCATGAGGAAGGGGAGTTCAAGCACGTGAGAGCAAACACAAGACAGATGATTTTGCCCTCTCGTACACTCTCTCACTTAACATGTCTGATTGCAGCTATGAATCTCATTGAAAAATTCATAAGATCCATTTCACAAGAGTAGCAAGCCAGGCATGCAGGTGGAAATATGAGGTTAACGTCAGAGAGAGGCAGGTAAGATGAGGGGAGTGGAGGAGCAAGGATGACGGAGGAGTGGAAAAAACGAGAGAACCAGAAGAGCCTGAGAGAATGTTAGAGGGGGTGGGGGGGAGTAAGGAAGAGAGAAAATGACAAAAGATTTATTCTCAGAGCTGATAAAAAATTTATGCTGGGGCATTCAAGTAAAGTTGCTTTTGATGTTGTGATTTAATGAATGATTGGAGCATGCTGCAGCACTGTGGTGAGGCCTATACTAATGCCCACCCATGTGTCATTCTCCACCAGGATCAAAGTCCCTATGACACAGAGAAAGAAAGAACTAGAGTGAAAAAGAGGAAGTAAAATATAGTAAGAAAAGGGTGGTGAAAAGGGAAAAAGGACACTTTACCAAAGTTGCTGCAGTTTTGCATATGAAGAGTTCAGATGCAAAAGCCTCTAAATGCCACCTATGTCAAAAATGAGATAAAGATGGTGAGGGGATGCTCTCCACACATAGTATACGCTAATCAAATAATTTAACTTCTAAACCCACTAAATACCACTCTCTTCCTGGTCTGAAATATCAATTTATAGGCAAAAACCTATAGGAGCCTGAATTTAAATGCTCATTTAAAAGAAAAGTGGTCAGACGGATTTAGAGGGTTTTGCATCTGAACTCTTCATATGCACTTACCAATATCCACATTCTGTAGGCCTACAGCATCCTGTTTGCCAGGAACACCATACAGCCCATCAAATTCTCAAATACCATGGTATAGCGTGTATTTTATGCATTTTTAGTAGCTTATTGAGTGCCAATAAGCAGGGGTTCCAGCAGAGAGGGTGTGGATGACTAAGGGCCCAGAAGTGACAGGAGGCCCCCATAGAGCCCCCCCAAGAAAACTACCGGTATATATTATCAGGGGGTCCAGAATTATTGTCTGTTACAGGGCCCAAATTATTTAGCAGCGCCCCTGCCAATAAGCATTTAATTGAAGGATGATTTAGTTTGTGTTTTGTGGGTTTTAGCACCCTCAACAGAGACTGAATAAAATGTATGCAGGTTAATTCAAATTGGATCAGAGCCATGAAGCAGCAGCCCATTTGCATTTACACTTTTAATCTGATCAGAGTAAGCTAATGGCTCAATCCGAATATAAATGCCTCATGTAGCCTAAACACCTCAACCGATCAGATTCAGCCCAATCTGACTCCATTCTGATAATCCAATCGATTGAAAATTCCACCCATGTAAACAGGTAGGCTACTCCGTTTGTGGGAGGATACATTTCTTATTTCTGTGCAGGTGTTCCCTATGTGTAGCGTAAATGATGCACAGTGACGTAATCAAATAAGTTTCCATGGCAGCAGTACAGGACAAAGATCCTTGATTTGTCCACTTCAACACTCTATGACAGCTTCTAAAGGACTAATGCTTGTTCCATGTAAATGCATATTCCAAAACCAATCACTTTATTTATCATTCATGTAAACAGTTCGGTTTAATCAGGTTAATTTCAATCTGATTGAAAGAAAAAAACATCCATGTAAACGTGGCTAAAGTTACACATTGTAGATACCCCTTTAACATTTACACTGAGAGAATAGAGTCTAATAATGTTTGAATGCATTGTATTCCCCCAAATGTAGAGGGTGCCATTTGGTGATCAAGAAATCTTGATCTCCTCACAGAAGGTCATTGGTGTGGTGAAGTCCACATGTACAGTGAAGTTCTTGTGAAACGACCATTCATCACTGTACAAGAGGAAGTGCTGCCATGTACTGTCTTTTGAGTCTGCCTTCTGTGAAAAAAGGAGCCAGCTGCACTTGAGAGTGGAGGCAGGAAAAAAGAAACAAAACAAAGATGTTTACGGCAGCATCTCCTTCCCCTTGATAGAGTAGCAAAGCCTACTGCATACCACAACACTATTTAAACAAAACAAAATGTACAAAAGCAAGGGACATAAGCAAGGGAATCACAGTCTCAATAATAAAAAAAAACATCCAAAAAATCCATTGTAGAATTTATCTTAAGTACATCATGTAAATGTTGAAAAAAGAAATCCCTCCCTCTGAGTAGAAAACTGCCAAATCAGTTTGATTAATTGTACCTCAGCATCTCCGGAATGGAAATCTACCTATCTGGATCAAAAAGGACCTATCCTCCTATCCCTTGGTTAAGCTGCCTGATCCCGAAGACATAGGCAGTTGATATAGATTGGGGATGCAGCCAGCATCATTCATTCCTACCGCCTCCATCCCCCATCATCCGTACAGCGGTGAGCTGAAAAGGCGAGGGTGGAGTGGCCGGGAGGTGGGGGGTAACAGATCTGCAGTGCCAGTGGGCTGAGAGACATATCTGTGCCAGAGTTGTGACTCGAGCCCAGGCCCCTGTTTCCCCGCTGGCGGCCCGTTAAACTTTCATGATTGCAGGAGGAACCCGATACGACCACAGACGCTCCTGAATTTTCCTACCGGCAGGGCAGAGATGCTGCTCCTCCCAATCTGGGAGAGGAGTCTGGTAAAGGCTGTGTAGTCATGGTAAGGGCTCACAGGGTTGGCCTCGACCTAGCTGTAGCTGTGCACTGGTATGTGTGCATAATTGAAATGTGATTGAATTATCTATTAATTTATTTTTTTTGGTTGAGGGTCTAAAAATAGATACATTGCGTGACAATAAAGGAATGCAAACAGTTGTGTCAGCATGCAAGTTCAAATCAATCTGGAAAACATCAATTACATTTATATTAAGATTAGCCCATCAAGTGAATCACTCAGTGACAACTGCTCAACAGTTCATGAAACTGTAAATCTCCCAGCTGTATGTTTATGAAAGTGCAAATCTCCCAGCTCCAACAATGGAAATGAAAAGCAAAATGCAGAAGATGAAAGACAGAAAGCAAGCAAGAGGGAAAAATAAATGAAAAGGCAAAAGGTGTTCAGGCAGCTGGGTGAATATACAGGAGGCGACACGGAGACATGTGCAACAGAAACACTAACACATGAGCAAGCACTCAGCTGGATAAAGGGAGTGTTTAGAGAGAGAGAGAGAGAGGGGGGCAGAGAAAAAAACAGAAAAGGCTAAAAGCCTCCATCACATTGAACAAGACACTGGGAGCCCCCACTCCACTCCACCCCAAACCCTGCTCCGGTGGCCCCCTAAACGCAGTGTGTCAGCATCTCCAAAAGGCGGTGGGGAGCGGCGGATGACTAAATCACTCTGACAGCCTGGCTCACATGTAGCGGCCCAGACTGGGCCACTGCGGGGTGCTGCCATGGGAGACGAGGCTCCTTCACCGGGGGTAACGAAGCCTTACGCACCAGCAGAGAGAAAGACAGAGAGAGGGAAAGGGAAAAGAGAGAGAGAGAGAGAGAGAGAGAGAGAGAGAGAGAGGGATGGGTAGGGGAGGAGGAAAGGAGGCAGGCATGAGTCGGACTGCTAGGCAACACAGCTGGTTATTGATCAGTGCCAGACACGCTCTCACAAGCGTGTGTCTCTCTGTGTGTGTTTGTTGTCTATGACTGGAGTATGCTGTTCTCTGTGTCGATAAAGCTCTCCCGCTCTATACTATATTGATTGGGAACAAACTTGACACTGGTTATTGCCATCAAAATGCTGATTTACAGACAGGCAAGCAGGCTTTGCAAGGACTGTCACAGTGCAGGACTATGGATCCGTTGTACCCTGTTCCTCCCATTGGCCCTCTGACACCCGTAGTGTGAGTCAAAACAGGAAGTGTTTTCAGGTCTTTTTCCTTATCGAACACTGGGACGAGAGGCCAAAACTTAGCATCTTTAACCTGACAGACAACTCAGGCAAACACAACTGGAATGCCAATACAGGCAAACACACTGTAAGCAAGTGAAATGTTTTATCTGGCATAAAGAATGGTATGTGTGCACAAACATAGGTTTTCTTTCTGAATCATTTGGTTTGTATGGAAATGACAGTTTCACAGAAAAGACAACTGGGCTGTTACTTGAGGTATGAGAGTTTCTTTTCTTCTTTTAAACAAAGGCTGTAATTATTGTTTGTTTCTGTTTCTATTATTAAAGGACTGGGTCTCCCTGATAGGTTGAGACTGAAACAATTCATTCCAACAGTTTAAACTCCAATAAAACCATTACAAAATGTTTTTGTCTAATTCTAATTTTGTATATGAAAATAAAATGATTTTGCCACTCTGAATTATGGATTGATGCCTTTCTGTGATCTATGAGGACAATGAAATCTCAACATAAGCTTTAGGCAAGTGCATCAATCTTTAGAAAAGGGGAAAAAAGATTCATGGGTAAATAAAATATGGTGGCATGATCTTTCAATCCACCAAACTGCAGGCTACATCTCCATATACATCTTCTATACCTCAGCCTATCCACTCTCCAAAACACACATCCTTGTCTGAGTGGTTCAAATCTGGGCCGAATGAATATTTCCTCTTTCTGAAATCAGAAGAAATCCATCGCTAGCAACCAAAAAGCAGACCGACAGGCTGGAGCAGTGACCCAGAGGAGAGGCCCTGAGCATGGCCGTTTTTCCTGACATGTGGACTGGGGCCTGGGGAGGTGGAGGGCAGTTAGGCAGCTCTGGCCAGTCTCCCGGGGGTCTTTGAGACTCACTCTGGTTAAAAATGGCAACTCTCACATAGACACAGCTGAATGGAGATATATAATGGAAAATGAAATACAGTGCAAAACCTAAAAGTTAAACACTGCATTAGGAATCAAAACAAATTAAACTGTTTTTAGATAGCCTATTCTGTGTAAAGGTTTGTTAGTAACCAATATGATGAGATAATGATAAGATGATATGATAAGAAATTAGTGAATTCACATTCACTAAATACATTTTCCTATGTTATTTCCCGGTCCTCAGAATAAGACATCTCCATATATCCTTCTTTTTCACAACCTTTCAGACGTTCAGCCCTGAACAGTGATGAGTTCATCAGGTCGTCAGGTTACACAATTGTTTTCTGGTTACTGGTGCCTATTAAATATACAGCAGATAGCCATGTGATAGCAGTGACCTAAGCCTTGCCTCTCAGTGGCCGGCTGTTCTCTAAATGCCTTCAGCCCACTGACTCTGATGCCAGATCAGGTGAGGCGCAAACACAAACAGGGTTTAAAATATATTTTAGGAATGTCAAAGAGTGTGCCCATTTAATTAACAAAACCATCAAAGAAGAATGAATGCGACTACTAGAAGTTTGTTCATGAAGCTGGCCTAGGCCTACTATCTATTTTTTTACATTCTTGAATCTGGGCAGCATTGAGTGGCCTACATACAGAGTCCTGATCACCTCATTGAGGATGGATGATAAATAACCACGAAAGGAATTAATGGGGTCACCATAATGGCATTTCCTCCCTAGATTAAAACACACAGCACAAAAAGATACCACTGCCCTCCAGAGTTACTGCAAGTTACTGCAAGTCTGCAGGATGAATTTCGAGCTGTAAAATATTCATAAGAGTTTGAGTTGATCCTTTTCAGAAGAGAGCGCAGACACAAATAGGTACGTAAACAAGACCCCGTTCCCTCTATTCCGGTCATATTCACACCCTTGTGTGTAGCCTAAAGAATGTCTATTCAACGAACTATTTGAAATACTTGAAAGCCATAAACAATTCACATTAGCTCTCCAGGCAAAGGATTTTGTTAAATGTGTTCAAAGTTAATATCGCATTAGAGAATTCAGTCCTCCTTCACAGGTGTCATTAGGCATAGGCCTACACATCTGACCTTAAATCGGATCTGCAGATTATGGTGGATAGTGAATGCCTGTACCGGTAGGTCTACAAAACCAGAATAACAGCACCGACCAGACCCCTGACAGCTGTTGAGCTGTGCTTCAAAATCCCGGTGCTGCACTGCTGTCCTTGAGTAGGCTACCGCTTCCTCAGTGGCCTTTCATCTCGTGAAATATGATCAACACGAAAGCCGTGGGTCAACATCTGACAATGTGAAACCCCATGTCTGTAATATATCTTTGTCCGTGTACCTAGGCCTACAACAACTAAGAAAGTGTCAATAACTGCAAAAACAACAAATCACCAGTTTGCAATTAACCAGCCCCCTCGCATTTGCCTGGACAGTCTTTTGTTATCAGCCTTTCAGCGGAGCGCAATAGATTGAGCAAACCAAACCAGCAGCTGTGGACAGAAATCCTGGCGCTCAAACATACAGGCTTCTTCACTTTGAAATCAGTAGACTACATTGTCGAGGGCCTCTGTGCACAGCCATCGGGCCCGTTACAGGAAATTTGAAGGATGCGCGCGGGTATCACCTTACGCGCGTGTTTGGAGAAGCATCATTGAACGAGGCCTGTAGCCTGCATGAAAGAGACGAATAGACAAGCTATAACGACCTGTATTTATTCTGCACACAATGCCACCTGTTTGAACAACCAATTGCTCATCCATCAAGAGGTCTCATTAACTAGACTATAGTTGGTTGAAGGTTTCTTTCAAGCTCAATTCTACACTCTTGTTTTTGATAGCTAGGTTAGGCTATCAAACGCATGGCAAGAGGCAATATATTTTCTTTGGTGGGAGGTGTTGCGGGTAAGTTGGTTCACCTTTTCAGCCAACAGCATAGTAGGCCTAACCTAATCTAAGTTTTAGTTTACCAATGGGTCGCGAGTATGCCACCCAGATAGGCTAGAGGCTGACTGACCACTGTCGGCCCACTGGGGGCAGATCTGGCGGTCCGCTGACGTTTTGTGCATCGGTTCTCTGGCGGTCCGCTGGAGGGTTGCAGACAAATTGCCCAATATTTTGGCACTATTAGTCTAAAATCTTTTTTATTTGTTCAGTTATACACTGCAAAAACTGCTTATCTAACAAAATCTAACCAAGTGTTATTAATCTTATATCAAGATAAAAAACTAGTTGGTATTGTTTTCAGTATAAAGAGACTTACCTGGCGCTTTCTTGTGAAATCATTTGACTTAATTAAAAAAAAAATTGACTTATTTTAAGACATCTCATCTTGAAAACAAGCAAATTTGTCTGCCAGTGCGTTAAGCAAATTTGTCCTAAAAACAAGCAAATTTGTCTGCCAGTGCGTTGAGCAAATTTGTCTTGATAAGACTAAAATAAGTTAAAGTCTTCTTAAATTAAGTCAAAATGATCTTTTGAGGGGGCGCTAGGTAAGTCTTTTCATACTAAAAACAATACCAAATAGATTTTTTTAATCTTAATATAAGATCAATAACACTTGGTTAGAATTCATTTTTTGCAGCGTAGGCCTAATCCATACATCATTTTAATAGCATTTCATGTATTTTCTTAATATTCATGACAAGTTACATTTAAAGAGATGGTGGTACAACGGCGGACCACAAGTGGCACACCGGCGGCATGACCAGCGGACGTTATCTGCCGATCTGATAATATTTGCGTTTTTAGCGGCAGTTGGGAATAGGCCTAGAAGTCTAACGCTTGAAATGTCTTGGTGAACCAACCTAGGTCGCACGTCTTGTCCCACTCGTCTCGGCTCTTCCATTCTAGAGGTTTCTATCCGCCCTCTGTCCATGTTACATCGCCCAGTCATAATCCTATTAGTACTCAGGCACTCTGCTTTGATAAGAGCTTTACAGAAGAGCGCCTGTCATTGCTCACAGTGTCGACGGCTTACTTCAGCTAGTCGTGAGCTTAGCAACAGGCGACGCTTTGTTTTTAGAAAACATTCGTTTTCTCTGGGCTGTGCGTATCTGTAGGCTAATTGTGGTCTAAATAAGTGGTCATCACAAGAGGAATTGGAAAGTGTACACTTTATGCAATGCCAAAATTCAAAGACGTCGTAGAGAAATGGGTGAGTGAATGATCTACATCACCAGAATGACACCATTGTCAGAGAATCGGACGTTTTCGCTTTAGAGGGATGAAACAAAACTCAGTTGATCTAGGACCAGTGCCGTCATGGCCTGTGGCACTATGCTGGGCCGGACTCCCTCAAGTATCAGTAAACTTCAGTAATTTTATTTCTTCTTTAATAATATAAAATGAACTCAATCACCAACACTGTCAAATAATTGTATGCAACTGGTGTGCTAGAAATCACTAAGCCTATTGCATTTAGGCTACCAATTGGTCTCATGGTTAAAATAAAATTGCGGTTCTTCTTCTGTGATGATCACAGCGGAAAACGCCAGAGAACAAATTCAAGCAAAAGGACCGTGAACTCTGTATCCAAATTGGCAGTGCCTGCATTGATCAAGGAGAGAGTGCCAAGGTACTGGACTTCATCAAAGAAGAAAAGAACCAGGTAGGCCTAAATATGAAATATGTGAAATATCAATATTCTGGGTGAAAACTGCAGTCCCTATCTTTTTACAGTGTTCTTCAAAAAAGGAAACCTACAAAGAACATGTGAAAGATACATAGGCTATTGTGCATTATGAACAAGCCTCTGTTCTGCTTTCTTAACTGAACAGGAAATCCACGCCTATATGAGGGAAATCTGTGGCTGGACTTCATCTTTAAAGAGGGATGTTGGAGGGTAATAGTGCAGGGCCTCCATTCTCCTTTCTCTGAGAAATACCACAGCCTTTAAGTCATTAGAGTGGACAAAATGTGCTGGTCCACTGGGAACAGACCAGGACCTATTTCACTGATGCCCTGGATGCACTATGCCTCTCCTCCTCCTCTTGCCCATGGCACTGACCTCTGACCCCAAGGTGTTTTTGAGGTCCAGTCAGATTTCTCGCTCTGCTGGCAGCCTTAAGGGACACTCAGTTCAGAGTGTTGCTATATGAAAAAGGACAGAATAGTTTAGGGATTTTTACAAAACATTGTGGTTCCGAATGTGTTTAAAATGTGCAATTTCCTGTCAATGTGCAGTTTTAAGACTATCAACGAATGCATTATTTCATTCCATCCATCCATTATTCTTTACTCCTTGCTGTTGCTACACACATTTTTTCCATTTCATTCTCCCAGAGGCATCCAAGCACTAAAGTTCCATACCTACATTGTAGCTTTTAAACACATGCTGTGTTAACTCTTTTTGGTTGTTGTTCCCTCTACTTTCCTCCCTGTGTTGCAGGGTATAGTCAGGGCTCTGGGTCTTGGGCTGCTACAGCCACTGGTCAAAGAGGTTCTGAAGAGGAAGCGGAACCCTGTGCACTGTGAGGCTGCGGTCACTCACCTAGTGCAGGTAAATTATTTTTTTGGTGGGCATTATAGAACATATCCCGTACCTCTGCAATGTAATCATAATACTAATGTGAATCTCAATGCTCTATTCAGGCTTGTAAACCAAAGGAAGTCTTTGACAACTTGTTTGGACAACTGGAGGACTGCGATCCAGGATTCATTGGCGAGACAGTTATATTTCTCCTCCCACATCTCCAGACAGGTGATAAACTGTCAACAGCCTACCCGCCTGACCCTAATCTTTGCCACAATCATATTTTATGTCAATATAGGTGTGCCATTTCAAAATAAGACATTCATTTGGACCAGGAGTAAACAAATGTCAGACTTTTCTAAAGAGGGCAACATTATACCCATGACACATTGCCTCTGTGTCCCCCTGCTGGTGACGAACTATAAGTGCAGCTAACAAGTCCAGGCTTCTTTCTCATTCGGCAGTGATGCTGCAGCTGGGGGATGACAGGGGCCCGTGTGTGGGTGCCGTGCTGGAGGTTGCCCAGAGGCAGGTGGCCCGGCTGCCCGTGCCCTACACTAGGCAGCAGGAGAAGACCGACGTGCACGGCCTGTGCAAGTGCTGCGCCGTCCTGCTGGACTTCCTGCAGCCCTTTGTGGTGGAGGTGAAGACGGTCGACTCTAAGAAAGGAGCAGCATCTGCTGCAAAGGGCCCAGCGAATGACAGGCTGAGAGAGGATATAGTCAAATTGTGAGTCTTCTCTGTGTCTCAGTGCTTGGCCATTTATGAAAACAATGCTAAGTTCAGGAGAGGAGATAACTACAGGTGGGAGAAAGCAATCAGTGTAGTATCGCAATATTTTTTCAGTACGGCAATTCCATATTGGATTATCCTATGGATTTAGAATAGGATGTCTTTAAAGTTGCAGTGTGCGTAGTGGCAGGGGTCTCAATACTTTTGTCTATATAGTGTATATGAATACTAGGTGTTGCTATATTGATTTATTTAATTTCACACTCTGATAACATCGCAAGTCTGCAACATAGTGCAAGACCTCATTCTTCTGTTGCATCACAGTGGAACTGGAAAAGGAAGTCAGAGTTGACAACAATTTTACCTCCCTGAAGTTTGTTTCAGAGACTCACAGCATACAACTCATGATATATTGTGGAAATAAATCCTGATGCATCAGCAAGTATTAAGATTCAATTTTATGATACACTAGGATTTATTAACTCTGACTTCCTTTCCATGTTCCACTGTTATAAGCACTGGCCATGTTAGTGCAAAATAAATTGACTGATTGACTGAGACCTCTTCGCTCACGGTCTCTTCCACTGCCCTCAGTTGCATGATGAGCCTACGAGAGCCGCTGCTGCAGGCGATACTGCAGGATCCCAGTAGCCCCTTCTGGACCTTTGCCACTGGCATTACGGTAAGCCACATCTTCCACATGATACTACAGGGCTGGATCTCACTGTTCACAGAGAGCTGCGGTTTGAACGGGGTGAAACCTGTGTTTTGTTTCTTCTGAGCAATGCCATTTTACGACAAAATGTATTTTTATCACAAAAATAATTAGTTGTCCAAGTTGTCCAAGTTGTCCAAATAGTCGGGGTGAAGTCCAGAAATAAACTGTTCAATATGATGATCTAAATGTGACACATATCCTGTTAAAAAGTGACAAATGACGTGGCTACAGTATGCACTCGAAACCAGTAGTTTGTTTGAACCCTTTTAGGCCATACTAACTGCGATCCATAAGCCCCTGCCAGTCCTCCTGTTCCACCAGCCAATGAGGAGGGGAGATGAGTTCATCTCTAAGGCTGCCAGCTACTCTGAAGAGTCTCGTGCCTGTCTCGCCTACCTCCTCTTTGTCCAGCTTATTGCCATGGAGACGTTTCCTACCATCTTTAGGTAGGTAGGCCAGCAGCCAGACCAAAGCGCTTTGGGTACGTTGAAAAGCACTTTATTAAAAATGTTGTTGTAGCAGTTGTAGATATTTGGAAAAGATTATTCGCTTTATAGTCTGCCAAAAGGCTTGTTTAACATACATTCATCCAGCATAGGTCAAGAGACTGCATAGTAGCTGAACACACACAAATCAAAAGTGCACTGGTTTGAAGTCAACTCCCCTTTCACATTTTGAATGCTGGAAGAAAAGGCCAGTTACTGTTTTAGCCCTTTTTAGCATTATTATGACCGCTGCGCATATTAACTGACTTAACTGAGATTTTTTTTCCTAGTTACAAATGAAAAAGCAAAAATGAGGTGTTGTAATCGCAGGTATCTCTGGCTGACAGGTTCAAAATTGCACTGAATTTGAAGTGTAGGATCATTATGACACCCAAGTTTTGTGGAATAAACACACGCAAACACACAGATACATACATGCATGCACGCACACACACACACACACACACACACAGAGACACAGAAACACAGACAAGTGCACACACAGACACACACATAAACACACACGCATACACAAACAGTAGACATGCACGCACGCACATTCACACACACAGGCATGCATGCACAGACTCACATGCACATACTTACACACACAGGCACAGAAAAAGGCGCACGCACACACATACATAAACACGTGCACAAACCCACACACACGCGCACACACACACACACACACACACATATGCGCACACACACACACACAAACACGCACACACACATGAAGGCAAGCACACACACACACACACACACACACACCATTACCCCCACACACCCACAAGCTCGCACATACATTCCTGTAAAACTGTCAGGTGTCCCTTGTGGCCTACTGTGCGTACGATGTTGAAGCCACTAGAACAGTCACAGACAGAAGACAGACGTACATATCTCTAAGTGGAGGAGGTTAATTTGGCTTGGTGTCCTAGGCTAAATTTAAAAGCCTACAATCTTGCTTCAAAATGTCACACAAAATAACTAACACGTGACTTATGTACTCTCTCCTCTTAGCCCTGTTTATCTACTGCAGCGCAACATGGATTACGTAAACCTTTTGTCAGCTAGGTATGCTGCCAAATGCATGGAGTTACATTATGTTAACTTATGAAAATTCAATAATAACAGAAACATCGGTTCCAAGTGATAATATTGATAACAGTGTTAATTATTTTTCTCTGACAGGAAAGATGAATCTTGGCTTACAAAAGGCCTGGTAAGGATACTTCAGTCCACATTTGGTATCTACTGTAGGTTAGACAAGGAGTGTTTGAGGTTTTGAGTAAAACCCCTCGATCAAAGTTGAAAAAGTATGCACACAGAATGCACAACCCTTTATGTGTGTTGTGATCTTAGGATCTGTGTGAGAAGAGTTTGGAGCGAGTGGAAGGCTGCACCCTACCAGTGGAGATCCTGGAGCTCAGGTCCTTCTACACTGTCCCCCAGGTGATTGCAGGTGTACTGAGAAAAGAGGCAACTAGATACATAAAATGTAAAACACAGATTGCATATCCTCTAAACAAACTGCATAAAAATCTATAGATCTGTATCCTTAGATAACCTTCAAAATATGCAATCCCATCCCTTCAAATGTTAAATACATATCTACTTAAAATCCTTTTTTTTAGGTAATAATATTTTTATCTCCTACAGAACTTGGTGCAAATCATGACTGTTTGTCCAATTAAGCATTTGGTAAGTTTTGCAACAAGACTATCACAAATGAGAGTGTATGACCCCAGATTAAAACTAGCCTTGGTCATGTCATCTCTTCACAGAAAACAAGGGCGCTGCATGTATTCCAGCTCTTCATAGATAAACTGAATGGGGAAGCCAAACACAGATTCTTCAGGTAAGAAAACAAAAAATCTCAAGTAACTCCAAATGGTGATTTTCTTTTTTACACTTAAGTACTCACACAGAAAATAAACACAGTCTGTATAGTAGGTTACCACAGGTAAGAGATTGTACTCATCTATTATTTAAATGTATGTGTCAAAAATCTTTATTCATTAAATTATATTTTCAGGTCTTGAGTATACTGTACTTGTCTCGTCTCTTTAGATGTACTGTGTAAACATAATGTTTAAGACCATGCTGTCACATATATACTTACAAATGTTGTGTCCAATTGAAGGTGCATGCTGACAACCAGCAATCATGCTGGGGTGGAAGGCCATGTCATCAAAAACATCAAGAACCAGGTGGACCCTGCAAATGTAATGTGCCATTTTAGTTTCAGTTTAAATGATAGTGTCCAAACCTACCAATTGAGGGTAAGATAAATTGAGTCCAGTTCGGTAACACATGCTTACCGGTAAATGTTTCAGTCAGTAAGAATACGGAAAACATGAACATGCATTCAACAAAATGCAAGATCTTTAAAACCACACACATTGTCCAAATTGTACACAAAAATATCTGTATACGGTGTGTTTTTCCATGTACACATGCTTCATGCTTTATATTCTGTGTCTGTCCAGTGTGGACAGGTGAGCTGTTGGTTCTCAGGGGAGCACCTGCTGTCCCTGCTGCAGCTGGCCCTGTGTCTCCCACAGGGAGCAGAGACTGACCTGCTGCATGGCATGGACAGGTAAGACAGGAGCACTCCGTGGGAACAGTCTCTGCAGGTGGCAGATGTTTCCTAGTCTACCCATGTTAGACACATAAACACCATCATCATTTCTTGATAACTCAATGCGCAGATTTCCCATACATGCTAGACTTATACAATTTCAGTGAAAATCTCCACTGAAAATAGCTTTACGTCTACAACTAGGCTGGATTAATTTATGGGCAACTAGCTGATTGTGTCCATACCGTCAAGTCTCTTGTACAATTACTTGTGTTTTCTCACTTCATTAGAAAGACTTCTACTGATATGCTTCTTTACTCAAGCTCACCACCATGTGGAGAGTTGAGCCCATTCTAGACCAGTAATAAACTGCTCCCAGTTAATCTCCCATCTACTGGTGTTAGGTACATTTCCAAAACCATTTACTTGACTTTTCCAAGTTACTAAACCCACACTCTAAGAAGTGATGTGTCGAAATGACACATTGCGTGTTAGCTCAGAGACAACACAATTTTGTGTCAAAAATTTCAACACAGCAATTGTGTGGCTGGGTGAAAGGTGAAAGGCAGATTTCAGCTATCTAATAAAAAACAAGCAAATAAACAAACAAACAAAAAAACAAAAAAAATGTTGTCCCTGAGCATACACACAGATGTGTCATTTTTAACAAATGTGCACTCACATCCCTCTTTCTCAGTAACCACTTACTGCCCGTAACAGGCAGACACTCCACTCCCAGCACAGTGGTAACAGAGGCTTGGCAGGCATGTAAGGCAGCCCTGTTCTGCTTCATCATTAATGGATGTGATGCTGCAGAGAGTATCCTGGAGAGTCATGCCAGTGATCCAGCACAGGGCAGATGGCAGACAGAGACACGAACACACACACACACACACACACACACACACACACACAGTGCATCCAGGCCCAGGGACTCTGGTGTCATGTGCAGGACCACTTACTGTCCATGCTTATATAACATGATAAATGGCTCTGGTTGTCAGTCCCATGTCAGCTGATGAGGCTTTCTCCAGTTAATGATATGAGCATCCTCATCATACACCTTGCCAAATGGGATGAGGGGAGTTAATCTTCTTTTGGGTTGGGCTCTGTTTTTCATGTTTCCCCTTGGTGGTGCAATGTTTTGAGGCCAGTTTGATATGATCTGAAATGTGTTAAAGGAGAAAAGTTAACTTCCAAGGTGTAATGGTAATGTCTGTCTTTTCAACAGAGTCATGGAGTCTCTCAACTTGCTCCGTTTCTTGCTTATCAAAGAGAAGGAAAAGAGTTCTTCAGTAAGTAACCGTCATGACATATTGTAGCAATAAACTGGTGCTGAGGGAAATGTATAATCACCCAATATTGTATGTAGTAACTGAAGGTCAGTGATCATGAAACGTTTAATATGCTCATAAAAAAACATTGATTAGAGAATGAAGATGAATAGTATCAGCAGCACAAAAGAACCCAACAGTTTCATAACCAGATTATGCGAGCACCCCATTGCTGTCTAGTTTCAGTCAGTCTCACACACCTGTTGCACACTTACCATGCTTTTCCCTCTATTACCTCCTCTTCTACCACTTCTTCTACTATACTTTTACTAGTAGTTGTAAGCACTCATATCCTCTAGTACTAGTATTGACAGACACAGAATAAATGTTAAATGAATAAATATAATTGGTTAATATGCTTGTATCTTCCCTAGAAGAGCATGTGGGCAGAGTTGTGTAAGCTGGCTGACAGCTATCTGAAGGTCCTGCGTGTCTGCCTCAGCATGTCCAGGTCCTATTACGGCTCCGAACTCAAGACTCTAAAAGAGAACCAGAAGAACAAAGCCAAGGGTAGGAAGAACCAGCTTTAGCTTACATAATACACTATAATTTTCATTGAGTTGCATCAATAAAGGTAATCATGAGCCTATGTCCTAGAACTATCAAGAAAACATTTATATAGACATAGTTGATAATTATGTGAAACATTCCACAGAGAGAAGAGAAGCTCGGAAAATTAAGAAACCAGTGCGTGAAATCAATGTGAGAGATGAGAAGTTGTCTGACATGTCTGAAATGGAACAACATCAGGTAATGTCAAGCATCAATCTCACTAAACCATCACTGATACACTAACCCTAAAGCTGACAGATACTGTGACAGATGGAAAGAAGGGCCATGTGGTACCTGTGTGTAAATGACCACACCCACACGTTGACCTGGAGACCACCATGATGTTTGTTGGGGTTTTCCTTGTGGTGCCTTTGCAGGTTCTTCAGTGTGCCATGGTGACCTTTGACCTGATGGACAGCCTGGCGGTGAGGATAGAGGAGCTGACGGAAGACAGAGCTGCACGAGAGCCCTGACCCCTGACCTCAAATGTTCCAGCAGCTAGGTTACAGCATTGAACAAGCAACATCTACAAATTACAGTCAGTCAATCACTGATAAACCAGGACGGGGCCCAGAATAATGTATCCAACGACAAACTCGTCGTCAAAAAATGATCCAAAAACAATGAAAGCAGATAGATATATCGAGTGAATTCAAATCGAGTGAATTCATAAAATATGCAGACCCCTTGTGTTTTGTTTTACATTTTCTTATGTTGCAGCCTTCTGCTAAAATGTACAGGTATAGAAACTTTCTACAGGCTTCTCTTTTCGGGTTAGCAAAATATACGTCCAACAATCTGGTTTTCATGAAAAACATATACCGGTAAGACCAAATGAGCAAAGTTTGCTGTCTGTGTACTTGCGTCTTGTGCAGATGACATTGTTATGGCATGACTGTTATCTGTAAATTCCGAACTTCAACCTGTGCAAGTTTGGATTTTGAGTTTAGGAGATTTAATTAGCCTTTCCAGTAACTTTCGGGACTTGTATGTTTCTGAGTAGTTTACGAATGCTGTGTCCATACCATTGGAGTTTTGATTTTATATTAGTGTAGTTTAACCTAATTTGTTCATCATGCTTCTATACAAGTAACTTGCCATGTGAGGACATTTGTTGTTTTATATGGCTCGGTTTAACAGGAATATAACAAAACAGGTGTGTTGTTAATATTGATTTTTATTTTGTTAACAACTATTAAATATTTAAACTTGTCATGCTTGTCATTAATTATTGAATAACTGCTTTACTAACTGAATACTCTGAACAATGAAATGGTATAACTTGATTATAAAGACTTATGAATATGTTATAAATACACATTTGATCATTGCTGACACTTGCTGTCAGACACCCAGCTTCTGTATACCTGTATAAATGATCCATCTTAAATAACAGCAAGGACTGAAGACACTAACTCAAAGGAGTGTAAACCAGGAACTATCAACTCATCAATCACCCTTATCTTGTTACACTAATAAACAGCCTCAGACTCCAGGGGTCCAATTGCCAGTGGGGACTGCCATCATCTGAGTCTGAATGTCCCTCAGCAGCTCCCATACAGGACTGCGCTCGATGAGGTGGGCACGAACCAGGGACATGCGGTCCCTCACAGTGTCCACATGGGGCTTGCTGGTGGCCTGAGTAAATGAACAGATGCTTAGAAGATTGGTGGCTTAGTGATTAAATGTTTGTTTAGTGTCAGTAAGTACAGATTTACACATAGACACAGGAGTGCAGATGTCCTGCAACTTCAGGTGTTGAGCATAAGCAATGTGGTGGTAAAATAAATCAATGAATCCCTATTCATTTGCAAAACATTGAAACTATTTAATTTACAGTAACACCATTTACCAACCTTAAGGTTTTTTTTCATGTGTATATTTTCCTAACAACACAAAATTTGAAATCTTTATTAAATCATGGCAGTGAGGTTTAGGCACAATGTGCTTAAGGTATTCAGTTTTCAATCTAGCTTTATCTGTGCAGAAGCTTTTTTTGTTTTACAAGACAGCCCTCAGTCTCAGCAGAGTGTGCTATACCCCTGCAATAACCTGATAAGGGTGGTTAGCTGTACTGAACATTGGCCCATTGTCCTTAGCCCTTAATGTAATTGCTGTGTGACATTGTGAAAACCCCAGGGACAATGGCGTTCTTATATTTGGGGTTTATTCTTGGACTGGATGACTGACTTATTGAATGAAAGTGTATTGTTGTATGCCTCTAAATTTGTCTTTCCACTCATTTAACCTCACCTTTGCAAGAGCCAACATTCCCTTGACCATGTTTGCATTACAGTGGACTGGAAGAACACGGAGGTTAGTGCCAAAGAATCTGTTGTAAATAAATACATTACTAATATGATTACTTACTGATATGGGTTATGTTGTAATACTCTCAATACAACAGTTAATATCATATAAATATATATATATATCTGGTCACCTGATCTGTACAGCTGCCATGATATCCCACTCTTTCTTCCCGAACACGGGAGCCTGGAGCAAGAGGAAACTATTTCTGTGCACCTGCACAAACTTTTGGATTTTCTCATACAGGTCAGTGTTCTCCAGTGACTCTTGAATCTCCTGAGGGACCACTAACATGAAGGCCGTACCTGTCAGAGAAGCAAAAGGTCACATACATCGACCAAGCATCCACTGAAGACCCTAAATCACAATAAATTCGAAGTAGTTGCAAGAGAGCTGGCCAATTTTCTTTCATAACACACCTACTAGTTTACACTTGAAAGGGTTATGCCTTCATTGCCTTGGTCCGTTTCATAGGTCAGTTGCCTAATCTCAATGTACAACAAAAAACCTGCCAATGCCATAGGGCAAGGGAGCCATTTACCACTCCTTCTTCCCCACCAGCAACAACGACACGAGGATGGAGACACATGATAGGCCTAAGGGTAGCGGTGTAATATGTCTCCTCAGAACAGCTGGTAGGTTGCTGAGGCTCATCATGGCAATAGAGATAAAGCTCTTTATTCCTCCATGAAAACTGTCTCAATGATCAGCATTTCAACGTTACAGCAAGCAGGTAAAGTCTGAGTTTGAGAAGTGAATGAGCATCTTATCAACTTTGATAAATAATGTTACCTCACCTGAAAGAGGGAAAACGAAGGATCCAGGTTCGACACCATCTGAAAACCGAATCCGATGCTGTTGAGCGCACAACAGCCTAGCCGACTCGTGATTCTGCAAAGAAAAGCCTAGAACCTCAGCTGCTGGAACTGACTAACTAGAAAATGCAGTTACCATGTGAAAAAAAGCCATGGGTTTTCATGAGTAAATGGGTAATAAAAAAAAAGAGTAGGCTGGGTATATCGCTAATTTTGTTTAGATAATGTTAATCACCTGGTTTGGGGGGAAATGACAGCAAGCTAACGTTAATGTTAAGTTGCTAGTTTCTCCATTTAGCTGAGGGAAAACTCAGTAATGTCTGGCGTCCCGAGACATCTAACTAGGCCATTCCATTTGTTACACATCTGCAGAATAAGAATTACAATTACAGTTTAATTTCTCAGTTGTTACCTGAAGTGATGTGCTAACTATCACTGTAGTCTGCCATGAATCACACTTTTGCTGATCTGCCATGATCATTTACTGCACCGTGTGTTATGCCATACTTCCTGTAGAGGGCACTGTCTCTATCTACGGCTTTTTCATTGATGATTGTCGTCATTGTCATTGTTGCATGAAACATGGGGACAAGATTTTCTGCCAGATTACAAGTATCTCTGAACTGACCACATTTCAGCCCTCTAGGTCACTTGATATCACTTAGAAACACAACTGAGCCCTAGCACAAGGTCTTGTGAAGCTGTGTGCAAAAGTAGATCAATATAGAATGAAAATATGAGTGCTTTAGACCATTATTTGCCAAGGTGCTCATGCATTTTGTAAAAGGCCTATGGAAACTCCCCATAGGACTTTTGGTTATCCAAAACGCATACTGACAATCAACTGCTTACTGCACATGAACCCCTTTGTGTAGAAGCATAATCCTGGTCTCAAATGAAAGGTAAACATGCTGTAAACTGTATAAGGTAGAAGCAAATTACATAGTTGAAACCACATTTTTTATTGGCTTCATCACAACAGTGAAATGTAAACCAACAGGCCATCTACATGTTCTTTATTTTCTAGCAAATGCCATCTAACCAACGCCATGAGAAAGACATACATCTTGTCTTTTTTTCTTTTGGTTTTCTAATAAAGACTAAAGCAAACACCAAGTAAACAATTCTGAATTACAAAAATGTCTGCATGCAAAACAAGTTGCCTTGGCGACAATCTGTCATTTTTTTTTTTTTTTTTAATAAGGAGAACCTTTCAAGAGGAGAAGCACGGCAGGTTCTGGGCAAAGTGGCATGAGATGCGGCTTCGAAGTCCATAAACAAACAAACAAACATACATACATAAATAAACAACAGAGGTGACTCATCGAAAAAAAGAATGATCCTTTCAAACCGATGGATAGGAACTTTAACTGATATACTGGCTACTGTCATGACCAAAGAACTTGAGCCTAGTCCTGATCTAAACCCTGATGTTAATGGACAATCTCGACACAGATGGAGTTCAGAGAAAGACTAGGCCTAGCTCTCATCCCAGGATAGCAACCCAGAGTCCACAGACCTAAAGTGTCGGTACCAGTCCAGAGATAGAATTATGAGAATGTCTCATGGGAAATGGGAAATGTTTTTTTTGATGACAAGAGTGAGGTGTACTCCTGCCTCTGCCAGGGTTACGGATAGTTCTTTTTGGGGGGGTTGGGGAGTGGGGGTGGGGGTGGGGGGGGGGTTGGTCAGTGATGAGTCTCCAGCTCCAGGATGGTCCACTCACCCTGCGGGGACGCGGCGTCTTCAGGCGAGTAGCTGGTGACTGTGATGCTGGCCGTGGACTCGTCCAGCGGCGAGATGAGCTCGGCCCAGCGCTTGAAGCTCTCCTTCTCGTGTGGCAGGAAGGCGTGCTGGGCCAGGCAGTCACGTGACAGTGACAACGTCTGCTTGATCAGGTACTGCGCCAGGTTCAGGTCCTCAGGCACCGAGTTGATGACACCCAGGCTGGCATCCTGCTCGGTCAGCAGCTGCCGCAGCAGGCGCCAGTCCCGCTCCGCAAACTGACTGTTCTCATCCTCGTCCGCCTCCTCGCACACCTGGTTCTCAGTCTCGTACTCTCCTCCCCCTTCCTCCTCCTTGTCCTCCTCCTCCTCTCCCGGTCCTCGCTCCTCACCCTGCTGTCCTGTGACACTCGAGTCCCCGTCAGCGTTCCCCTCCGCGTCCAAGTTCTGCTCAAAGGCCTCGCTCACGTCCATCTCATAGATGGGAGAGAGGGCTTTGGATGGACGGCGACTATGAGTGCAGCTTTGATCCAATCTGTCACAAGCATCAAAGTCCCCTAAAAGCAATTGACAATACTGCACAATGACCAACGTGATTCAGCGTTTGGATTTCATTTTTTTTTGTACTTTCTTTTATGTTCTTTGCTCTGAAGTGAACACACAGAGATAGAATATATACATACATTTCATTTAAGAAGCTTTGTGATATGATCTATTCCCAGCATTGGTTGACATTAGTTTCACCCCTAATGCAACTGTGTCCTCTTTAAAATGGTCACAAATGTCAAAAATGATAGCTGCTGGACTGCAACTGGAATTCACCATTGTCATTCACTTGGATGCAAATGCTGGGGAATGGACAATGGTGGTTTACTTGACAAATCTGGAACAGAAGCTTAGTGAAAAATAAACCCAAAGTCTCCAGAGATTCAACTGAACTTTGGAAAGTGTGGAAGTAAAGAAAGAGAGAGAGGATGGACAGCTGCCCTAAAGGTGATGCACAGAGGAAAAGGGGGATGCTTCTCTTCAATGTGTCTCTTTTGTCCACCACTACCAAGACACCGCCTTTCTGCCAGTGCCAGTGTCAACTCCGCCTGCTACGGCAACTCAAGTTTTAGTCAGGCACAAGAGATATGTTTGTTTCTGTTGTTGCTGTTAACTTATCATTGAGTCCCGTGCACAAGGTTATTGTATAGATCTGAGACTTTTTGTTACTATAAAAAAACAAATGCTGTAGAACACACACTAAGCATAGTGTTTTCACTTACAAGGACTCGAGTGCATATGTTCTCTGACCATGAGGTCACTCATAACACAGTTAGAAGTTTGCTTGCAATTTGTTGCTCTTTTTTTTTTTTTTTTTTCTTTAACAAAATCCACTGGTTGCAAACAAATGAGGATCATGCAATTAAATGATACTTCACCACTTATTGCTTTTTCAGGATTAAATGCTAGAGTGGTTTTCTGCACTGGAAGAGAGCTATGGAGGGAGTGGTACCATACCAGTGAAAAAAGAGAGACATAGTGGAACCGTGAGTTTTCTAGAAACATAGCATATACAGAAAGTTCTACCGGCACTACAAAATTACATTAAAAGAAAAGAAAAGTCTACAGCATAAAAAAAAAAACAATAAATAAAATAAGAGATCTACAATTAAGGAGATGGGTACCTACGGACTAGAGACACCATGGTCTAGTGGAGATGCAATCCAAACAGGCGATAACACATGAAATAATAATAATAATAATAATAATTAAAAAAAACATCAATGACACAAGACGACGACGACAACAACAACACACACGTAAACTAAAATAATAACACTGAGACATTTATGGGATCGAAAAATTAATTAACAAAATAAAACATGGCTTTCTAAGTTAATGCTGAAAGTGCTTTTGGGGTTCTTTAAACTCACAGAGAGTTTATATGAGGAACAAGTGGAACAGCTGGCGCAGGAGAAAGGTGGTCTCACTCGTATATATCACATTATACAGGTGAGAGACTCACCTTTCTCATGGAACAGTGTGTTGCCACAATGGCGGTCACAAAGTCACCTGTACAATATTTTTTTTGTTACTCTTTTTGTTTCCCTTTTTTTTTGGAATGCATCCAGTAGGATGAGTGACTGTGCCACTTGTGCATATAGTGAATCTACGTTGCTGCAAAAGAGGCGGCATGTCTTAATGTTAACAGAAAAAAAGGTGATAAATAAATAAACAAAGCTCAAAGAATAATACCAGGGTACGAATAACTCAAAAATGTTAACACAAAAGTTGTAATGTTTCTTCACTTCGGTACGTATATCAAAGTGCATTGATATGACTAACGCTGACTGGCCTGGCTACAAAGCAATGGCCTCTCCCCGACAATCTGTCTGAGCAGGTCCCTAACGGTTTGGAACAAGGAGTCCTGATGGAGCTGCTGTCTGCGCTGCTATGCTGTAAACTGAGGTGTAAAGGGCACAGTGGCTCTGGATCAAGGTAGTTAAAGTTGTCAAAGTTGACTGAATAGTGTGGTCAGCTTAAAACTACTTCTGATTGTAATGTGCCATCTTCCCATGTATGTCCTGATGTTACGGACTTAAAATAACAGAGGGTGGATATTGAATATTTAAATTGAGATAGGGAGCTACCTATAAGTTATATGAACCTGGCCCTATGATGATACTAGCTGATATAAATATTTACTCTTAGGTAGATGATTAACGTCCTTCAAAGGACAGACAAGAGCCAACAGCATTTGACTTTGAGGAGCCTGTATCTTGCAGGGTGAGACTACACTACACTGTACTGAGTTGTGGGGAGCCTGGGGTTGGAGTGTGGTGGTGGAGGTGGGGGACGAGTGGGAGGAGTTAGTTGCTCTGTGGGAGTGGCTTAGGGGTGGGGTACAGACTTGGGGGGGTGGGGTGAGGGTTGGGAAGGGGCGGGTCCTTAGATTATACGTTACCTGCAGGGGAGTGGGAGGCCTGGGAGGGGGAGCTGGCTGTGTGCTGCGGCGGTTCGGGTAAGTCCAGCCGAAGCTCAGCCCGCTGTGTGCTGTCGGAGGGTCTGCTGCCGCGGTACTGCTCAGCGTGCCTGAGGTCCAGGTGGCAGGGCCTCTCCTGCGGAGGCGGGTCCTGCCCGTCCCTGCTGCTCTCTCCCAGCGCGAGCTCCTGGACCTCGGTCAGGAACACCACCCCCTTGGCCTCAGTGTCTTGGCTGGATGGGTCAGTGTGGTTATTGGCAGGGGCTTCAAAGACGTCACCTGTGCCCCCCTCCTCAGAGCCCAGCTCCTCACACTCGTCCACAGAGAGCAGAACAGAGCGGCGGAAGCCTGTGGTGCTAGCGGCCGCGGCAGTGGAGGAAGCGGCCATCTGGAACTGGTTCTCCTGGTCAGCAGCGTCCTCAAAGGCCAGGTTGATGATACCCTGGAACTGGGGCGAGGGTTCAGCCTGAGCAGGCCCCACTCCTCCCGCTCCTCCTCCTCCCCGCAGCACCTCCACCTCAGATGTCTCCTCCTCAGACTCCTCCTCCTCTTCCTCTTCCTCCTCTTCCTCGGATGAGAAGAGCTGATGGTCAGGCACGTTCTTCATCTCCCCAAGGTCAATCGCGGGCACCTCCTCTTCCTGCGTGGGGGTGTCGTCGCCACCACCAGCCAACCATGAGCGAGGCCTTCCAACAGCCCCGGCGCCACCTCCTCCTCTCCTCCTGGCGGCCGCCACCTCCTCCTCGCTGGTGGTGTCGGGCTCGCGGCCCCTCAGCCGCACTTCCACGCGGAGCGGCCCCCCTCCTGGTGCCGTGGGGCCCTCGCACGTCTTCAGCTCCTCGGGCGTGCTGGTGTCACTGCTGCTGCGACCGAGGAAGTCCGGGCAGCGCATGGTGCCGCAGCGCCAGGCGCCCTCGCCACGGCCCTGCGAGCAGTCGTCGTCCTGCGAGCCGCCGGCATCGTAATCCTCTGAACGTGGCTTCATGTCGTCCGATGAGGTGCTGGCCGCGCTGGCCGACTCCGACTCGGGGCTAGCCTGGAGCCGGGGGCGCCGCGGGCCGCCACTCCATGACTCCTCCTGTGGTGTGCTGCCCAGGCTGGCCAGGCTGCTTGGGGTGCCCGCGGGGACCGGAACGGGAGCGTCCGAGTCCGTGGAGCGCTGCTGAGGAACAGGTTTCGTGGAACCAACGGTGGACGATTCTTGAGAAATCTGTTGGGTCTGGTGTGCTGTTTGTCTACTGGACTGGTCAGCGGTGCTGGTTGATTGGGCAGGAATGTTGGAGGTGATCACAGAACTGAGTGTTTGCTGATTGGCAGCCTTCTGGTGTTCTGGATTGGCCTCTGTTGTGCTGACAGACCCTGCTGCTGATGTGCTGATTTGTGACGACACCGGAGTTTTTCCAGAACCTTCTCCCTGTTCAACTAGAGAGGGCGCCTCCGTCGTACCTGGCTTGGCAGCCGCCGTGACGCTGGACTGAGATGCAGCCGCTTTGGTCTCAGAGTTCTTGGAGCTGGTGGTCTCCTTGGCTGTGGCTGCTGTCCTCTTGGCCGTGACGGCGCCTTTGGCCTGACCAGCTGCTTTCGGCGCCTCGACGGAGCCCTTGGCCTTTGGTGTGGCTTTGCTGCTGGAGGCAGGGGAGGTCTTGGAGGAAGCGGCGGGGGCTTTGGCTGCTCTGCTGGCAGCCGTGGCCGGGGCAGGCTTGGCCACGCGCCGCTTGCTGCTGTCCTTCTCCTCCTCTTTCTTGGGGGAGGCCGGCTTCCTGGCGCTGGGTGCTGAGCTAGGTCTTGAGACTGCAGAGAAAAGTGGGATACCAAAATCACTGAAAGACAGTAAGAGTTGCAACACAGAAAATATTTCTAAACCAAACAAATCCAATAAAATAACACAGTTGGTGGTGTTAGGGAGTATGGCAAGAACCGGGGGTGTAAATGCACAATGCAAGAATGTCAAAGGTAAAGCTTAAATGTGAGTAAAAGGTTGCTAAAAGCTGTGGACATTTACATGGTTACAATTTTCCACAACAAAGACAGAAGGTGAAAGCCTCATATGTGATGACTCATAGTGAGAGTGAAAGACATGTCTGAGCCAAACCAGTGAGTCAGACAGGAAGAAGCAGTGGTTATAAAGTGCTACAAAGTAATAAAACAGTGTGTCGAGCAGACATGAAAGGAAAGGAAAATAATAAAAAGACCAAAATAAAATGGAAGCGGTAAGGAGGCAGACGTAACGGACTGACTGACCGTGGTTGTCAATGGGGCCAGAGGCGGCTGAGGTGGCCCGGCCCTTGCTCTCCGTCCGGCCTGCAGAGGGTGCTGTGGTGGGCCTGCTGGCTGCTCCGCTCTTGGCTCTGCTGGCCTCCCTCCCAGTGGCACTGTTGCTAGGGCTGAGTCACACAAACACAGAGATCCGTTGGCATGGGGGCACCTTTTAGAACCGCTCAGAACCTTCAGAATGGACCCTCCGTAATAGTTAAATGTCAACCATAAATGAATCCTCCTAAAAAGTCTTCTATGTGTAACTGACATTCTATATTTATTCATACTAAAATAAGCAATGTACCACAATGACCTTACCATAGGTAGACTTGTATAGTTATGGTGGATGACATCTGCACTAATGAAAAAAAAGTGTTTGAAACTGTTGTTGTTATTCTCGTACTGATGTTATACAACTAAGTGAAATGGCAACTGCACACCAGAGGGTGGAGCTAGTGTTCCTGATGCAGTCCTACGTCGCTGCTCATAAGCCACTCGCTCACCTGCTTGTCTTCTCCGCCTCGGCTTTCGGGCTGGTTTTGCTCAGTGTGGTTTTGGACATGACCTTGGCTTGTGTTTTGGGCCTGAGACCTGCAAAGAAAGAGCAGATAAAGAGAATTACAAGCAAAACCAGACGGTGCAAGATCCCTGGGTAATATGAAGCCCATCTCGGCTAGACATTAATTAATTAGACAGAGGACAAAGCACAGAGGACACTCGTCAGTTCTTCTAATTAGTAGAGATTCACTCTAGCCAGGAGGATGTGTTCCTGTGGAGATTTGATTAAACATGAGGTCAAAAACTGATTTTAGGTTAAAGACTGCTTACATAGCCAACTGACTTGAGCAAAACGAGGCTTTGAAAAGACAACATTCAGGAATTTCATAATGTTGTGAGTGTGTGTGTGGGTGACTACTTCAAGTGGGTGTAGACTAGGCAGATTGGACTGATGATATATGGTCTGTGATCTGCAAATCAAACATGCTAACTTGCACAGTTGAGGGGTGAGGAGGAATTAAATCATCAAACACACACACATGTATACACACACAAACTGTGATAAATAAGTAGAACTGAGTAAAGTAATTTTGCTCTCAATAAAAAATGTTTGAAGTTGTTACTACAGGAAATAGACCCTAGCTTGTTTTTACTCCGGAGTTACACTTCAATACAATACAATATATAGTCCATCTAAATGCAGTAAGCAAAGAGGGCCGTATGTCACAGATTTTCTTTGCTACTGGTCTCCCACAGAAACACACATACACAGAGCTAGTTGTTGATGTTAGAGCAGATATGTCTCAACAGGCAGACACTTCCCGACGTATGGCCTTGCCCTTTGTGTACTGAAAGGTTATGAGCACAAGAAATGCCAATTGCAAAACAGGCAAGATATGTCAATTACTCATGCTAATGAATAAAGCACACTGGTACCATGCAGGAGTAGTTCACAGCAAGGAGGACAAATAGCAGAGAGGAAAGGAGAGGGAAGAAAGGAAGGAGACAGGAGGAGAGAAGAGGGGAGGAGAGGAGAGGAAAGGGAGGGTGGAACGCATGGCGCTCTCTCAGGATCAATCTTTTGGCAGAGCTGTGACAGAAACCCTGTTAACCAGAGGATCCTGTTGTCATCCTAAACCATATTACCCTCTCCTGCACTTACTATTCATTTGAGACACTGACTAACACCATAACACACACAACACAGGCAAAATAAGTGGTTAGTCATAGTGTGACTGTGATGTGTGAGAGTGTGTGTCAGTGTGTGTGTTGACCTTCAGCGCCTGTGGCTCTGGGTGATATATGTGTGTCTGCATGTTTGTGTGTTGCCCCTATTCTGTCATGGCCGAGTCAGTCCCTTCCACCCAGAGACGATCAGATGGGGAGATTAGAGAGAGAAGGACAGATGAGAGCACCAGGAAATGCAAATGGAGCAGACAGGACAGAGCAGAGACAAAGAGAAGGAGAGAGAGAGAGAGAGAAGAGAGGAGTAAATGATCTGAAAGAGGCAAACAGAGCGAGGAAAAAAAGCAGGCAGCGCCTTAATATTCTTGTAGAGCAATGAAGCAGAGCTCTCCAGTGAACTGAATCTCATTCCCTCCCACCTCATAGATCTGTGACAGAGAGCCACTGAAACACTCATAAACACACACACACACACACACAAATATACCAATATCCAAAACATTTGGGCACATACAAATTACTGAAATATACGAGACTTTGACACACACACACCTTTTGTAGATAACAGCACAATGAAGTCCCTTTACAGACACACTCCACCCAGGTCTTGTGATATCCCAGTCACATCAAAACAGGGGCAGAGAGCACAACATAACCAAGCCCACCATTCAAACAAACAAGCACACCTCATGACATGACACACAAGAGACACACAAAAACATCTTTACTGAACCTGCATGGCCTTCCTACCTGCCTCCTGAGGTCCAGTGAACCAGCTAATCTGCTAAACGCTCACTCACGTAGCTCCACAACAACCTGCAAATCTGTCTGTGAGCGAAAGCTATTTTTAGCAGCTGAGACAGAGAGAGGGAGAGAGAGAGAGGCCAGCAGCCAGAGAGGTGAGGAGGAGATGGGGCTGCTGGACTGAGGTGCGGCATTCGCTTTTTACTGCCTGAAGATGTCTACCTTTTGTCTGCCCTCTCACCAGCCTGCCTTGTGATCTTCATGCTGTGTCTGTCTGTGTGTGTGTGTGTGTGTGTGTGTGTGTGTGTGAGGGGTTGGGTGCTGACGATATTCAGTTCACGTAATAATATGCTTTGTTGTTGATGGTCTTCCAAAAAATATCGGCCCATTTCTAAGAATACGAATTTCACAGTTGTTAAAAGCTGATTGTGTAAGAGGTGTGTGTGTGTGTCTGGATAATGGACAGCCTGAGAGTGTGGGTAGAAGGAGTAGTGCAGTGTGGTGCTCCAGGAAGAGCCAGTGAGTAGGGGTGGGGTCATTCTGTGAGCTCTGACCTGCTGCCGACTGGCTGCCGTTGTGGCGGAGGCTCCCAGAGCTGTTGTCCGGGGAGGCACTGCCCGACGTAGAAGGTGTTGGCTGGGCCTCGGTGCCTGAGGGCGAGTCCTTGCTCGCGGTGCTTGGCTTGGAGGGCTTAGCCGTCCTGTTCTGACCCGCTGTGGTGCCTGCCGTGGCAGCCGTTGCTTTGGACCTGGCGCCCGTGCTTGTGGTGGCGAGCTTCTTGTCCTGAGCGTCCTTCGAGGCCCCTGCTTTTCCCGTGGGTGACCCCTTGGGCCCGTTGGCGGTGGAGCTGCCATCCGCCCTCCGTGCTGCTGCTGTGCCGTTGACGACTGGTTTGCTGGCAGTAGCGGCTGAGGAGGTCGCCTTGGCTTTGGCGGTGGCGCTCCTGTCGGCGGGGGCCCGGGCCTTGTCGCTCTTGGCCCGCAGAGAGTCTCCGTTGCTGGCCCTGCCAGCCGCAGAGCCCCTCCCTGCCGGGGAGGTGTGGACAGGGGTGCCCAGGCCATCCGACTTCATGCTGCTGCTGCTCCGGGCAGCCGGTGACGAGGGGGAGGAGGAGGAGGGGCGCTGAGGGGGTCTGGAGGCCCGGAGGGGCCGGGGGGGGGCTCTCAGACGGCGACTCAGGACCTGAGGCGCATTTCACACGCCTTTGCTGTGGAAGAAAGAGAGAGAGAGAGAGAAAGAGAGAAGAGTAAGACTTTAAACGGCTGAAGAGATTCTACACATAGCCGATGCCATCTGCTCGCCGTGTAATCAAAACAGCCTGTTGCATGACTGTTGCAAGAAAAGAGCTCCAACACGCCTCTTTGTCATATCAAACCCTGACAATGAGGCACCATTTAGCAAGCACAAGACTTTTTTCCCTGCTTCTGTCCTACTTCACAATTTCAGAACGCTTAGTTGGCATGGAATGAAAAGTCTCAACAAGCCAGGCCAAAGAGTCTGGCAATTGTCACCCCTGTGAGCGGACTCATACGCCAGGCCAGCCCAACTCTGACGTGGGTGACCTTTATGAGCGAACCCACAGTGGAGCTCTTGTTGTCTGACCGGATAATGTGCTCAACCACCGGCCCATAATTACAGTCCTTCCATATCACTGCATCCCGTCTCTCGCTCTCAATGGGACCTCCCCGTGCAGAGTTAATCAATGGCCGAGTTAGGAGAGGGCTTTGAATTTATCACTGTGAACGGAGAGAGAGAGAGAGAGAGAGAAAGAAAGAAAGAAAGAGAGAGAGAGAGAGAGAGAGAGAGAGAGAAAGAGAGAGAGAGAGCGCAATGGAGACAGGGCTTTCTCTCAATGGGAGGAATTACAGCCCGTCAGCCAGGCTTGGTCCGGTTCAGCCATGCAGAGCGAGAGCCTTGGAGAGAGCCAGGGGAGGGGAGGAGGAGGAGAGCATCACCCTTTACATCAAACGACTTCCTGTCAGCGGCCATCAGGTTGGCGTCTTCTCCTCTCGTTCATTCTCCTTTTCTCTCTCCCTCTCTTATTCTTTTCTCTATTTGGTAATGAGAACGATGAGGTGATTTCCATTGCCAATAAGCACCTAATGGCAGCTTCATTTACTTCAACTCCTGCTTATTACACACACACACACACTCACTCACACACATACTCACACACTCCTACTGGAGTGTTTCCCCTGGAGTTCCACACTTTAAAAAACCAAGCCTTTCACAGCTAGCTTAACACTCGTGGTCCACTCAGACCCATGCGGGGCACAGATTGTTCTCTCTCCTGCTCTCGGAGTGGAGTGCTCATTTAGAGATCTGGCGTGAAGACGCTGCGCTTAAGTCCGGGCACGAGCATTCCTGCCGCTGAGCTGCCGGCGGACCGGCTGAGTGCAGTGAGGTGTGCGACAGGACGACGGACGGAGACTGCCGAACAGCTGGCCAATACAATATGGCCCCATGGCTTATTACTCACACTCACCCAGTGTATTCGCTCGCTTCATTCATTCAAGGATGCAGCAGCTGCAATGGAGGAGCTGCTCCGATGTTTATTAAGCAGTATGATGTGGATTCATTAAATGAGATGCCTCACAATGAAAAGGAAATGAAGACGTACCTGAGAGCTGGTGAGAACAGGCTTTTTGCTGAGTCTCTTGCTGTCTCCCTTATCTAGCGCAGCTGTGGCACAGTAAAGGAAAGAAGAAAGAAAAGGAGGGGAGAAAGAGAGAGAGAGAGAGAGAGAGAGAGAGAGAGAGAGAAATTAGCTTAATTACACTGGTTTGAAATAAACCACACTGGCACTGCCATATCAAAGACGGTAATAGAACAGCACTGTGGCTCAGTACAGAATAGTGTTTACAAAATTCTGTCTTACACAATACCATTCCATCCTCTATAAATCCCCCATTACACCATCCAGGCGTCTCTGAGTGCCACCAGTTCCCATCACCATCCCATCACTTGGCTATTATTTCCTAGAAGCAGCCCATCAGAGGTCCATCAGCACCACATCAGAGTGACGCCAAACCTGGATCAACCTGCTGCCAATCTTCCAGCATCCTTTCATCCAATCAACTCACTATTATTTCTGCTGTGGTCCTCCTGTTCTCTTTAGGTATCTGTCAGTCTCAAATATCAAATGTCTTGCCAAAGTCTGAGCTGGTCTGTGTTTACACTCAGTGGCCACTCAGTGACCACAGTATAAGCTGGTAGGTCAACTCAAGTCTGAAGCCATAACCCTCTTCTCTCACAGCTCTACAATAAACACTAATCATTCTGAGAAAACAGAGAAGGGTAAGGGAGAGAGAGAGAGAGAGAGAGAGAGAGAGAGAGAGAGAGAGAGAGAGAGAGAGAGACTGAGTAGGAGAAAGGAATCAGCATAATGTGGCCATGTTTCCATTATCTCTTCCCCCTGCTACCTAAATCTGTCACTAAAAGCTGGCTGAAAGGGCTGCTATCAAAGAACATCTGACTCCCTGGAGACGCAAGCCGTATCAAGACCAGAGCTGTTGCTGTTCTCATGATTGTGTGTGTGTGTGTGCTGTAAGTCTGCATGCTGACGTGTGTGGATCCTTATTTGCATATCTTTGTGTGCATTTGTCTCTCTGTGCAAGTGTGTGCAAGTGTGTGTGTGTGTGTGTGTGTGTGCAATGATATATGTTCTCTAACGTGCATATGTATGTGTTTGCACATGTGTGTTGGCTTGGATGAGAGAGAGTTCTTCAGAGCAGGAATGTCAGAGGGATGTAGAGCGTCAGACAGATGCATAATTCAGGCCGTTTGTGCACACATGCACTGACTGAGAGAGAGAGGGGCACAGAGAGAAGAGAGGAGAAGAGAGGAGAGGGGGAAACAGAGCAGGGCATTATTCATCTCTCATTATAAGCAGATCAGATCCACGCTGCCGGACCACGGCTAGCCCTTCTCTCCTTCTCTCCCTCTCTTTTCCTCTCCTCCCCCGCCTGCCTGAAGAATGCACAAACGTGCTGAGCCCAGTGCCATTGGCACGCTAACGTTCAACAAGCTCTCCCGTAACGAGGCTGTTGACACTCTTGCAGACAGGAAATTGAGAGAGAGAGAGAGAGAGAGAGAGAGAGAGAGAGAGAGAGAGAGGAGATGGAGGAGGAGAGAAAGAATGAAGCAAAAAGGGAGTGGAAGCAAGAGATGGGACAGAGTAGAAATGGAGAGAGACTAAAAACAAAGGCAGATGATATGCACATACAGGGATAAAGGGGTGAAAGCACACAGGCAGAGAGAGAGAGAGAAGGGAGAGACAGACCCATCTGGTCTAACAATAGCATGACCGACAGTGAGAAGGCTTTACAGCTGCCCCCGTCAGATCGTTAGCCAGTGTCTGCTTGGCGGGGCTCTGGCTCCCAACATCAACAACACACACAACACGCATGCACGCACGCATGCACATACACACGCACGCACACACACACTGCAGTCACTGAGCTGCAGTCAGGGTGTGTACCTGTGTGTGTGTGTGTGTGTGTGTGTGTGTAAACATGAGAGAAAGGACTGACCTGCTTGAATCCGCTCTCGGTGACGTGCCGGCAGGCTCTCCCATCCCTTGGTGTGGCGCACGGCGAAGTAGGACTGGAGCAGGAAGGTCCAGAGCTTTGCACGCAGAGCCCGCACCTCTCGCCTGAATGGCTGCCAGAGTCACACAGAGTCAGAGCCACGGAAAGAGAGAGAGGGAGAGAGCAGGAGATGGAGAGAAGGAAGGAGGGAGGGAGAGAGTGAGAGGGAAGGAGTAAGGAGGGGAGGGAGCAGGCGGTGCAAGAAGAGGGAGGGGAAAGACAGGAAAAAAAACACTGGAGCGAATCAGCAGCTGCTTAAAGAGACCCCGTCGCCATGGCAACCAATCACCATGGCTCCCTCCTCCTTCTCCTTCTTTCTCTTGGTCTCTCACACAAACACGCAAACACTCCACCCCTTTTTACGCAGGAGCCCGAATCCCACTCAAGATCCAGTGAGCTAAACTGATGATGCCACCAGCCAGGACCCCAACTCCCACCTCCTCAAAACAATTAAATGAAAATAGACAAACAAATCAAAACAAAATAAAACCCAAGTCCAGCACAGCTAGGCTCTCTGGGACTGGGGGTGGAGAGATTAAAGCAGGCCACACCCTTGCCATGTGGCCCTCCTCCTCCTCTCCCTAATCCAGCCCGCCTCTCTCTCCATCTCTCGGGACATGCCCCAATGCTGCTGTCCAATCTCTGCTCCTTATACTCAATAAGCTCAGCCAGCCATGTCACCCTACCTAGTTGTTCACTTTTTGCCTAGGTTGTTCACAATGTTTGGTAGGTTACCAAATGTATCTATTCCTTAATGTGAGCATGTGTGAGTGTGGTAGACTGATAGATAGAAGAGACAGATAGATGGGCAGAGATACAGAGGTAAAGGAGAGAGACAATGGGAAACATGTAGTGTGTGAGCTGTGTGGCTCCCCCTCAGTGTCACTCCTTTATAATCCAGTATGCCAAAGGACACAGACATTATAGGAGGGCTTAAGTCCTGGGATCAGAGGAGGTCCTTAGTCACCAAGGCAACACGTGTCTCTCTCACACACACACACACACACACGTATACATACACTCACTCACCTCCACTGACTGAAACTCACCTCTGAACCAAACCGCAAGTGGTCAACTACATGAACTTGGACAGACAGCATTGTGCTGTGTAGATGCAAGTAACAGATTAAATGTCCTTATCAAACACAGACCACTAAGTAATCTTCATTTATACTTGCTCAATAAGACAGCTATATAACCGAACAATATGATATATGCTTACATATAGGAACATTTGAATAACATTTTCTGATAATCACAATTTGTTTGAGCTGAGTATTTTAGTGACTTGATAAGAGACTTTGAGCATTCATGAAATAGATTGTTGACTAGCAAAAACAGCCCCAGATATCCCTGAGCACTGCCCAGCCAAGACGCCACTGCCATCATCCACTCAACCAAGGCACAAAGGCCTTGGTCATTTGGAATCAGGGTCAGAACAGATCTGACACTCACCAATGGTCAGTGACACAATTTTGAAGTTGCTGTTTGAAGTTGATAACCCCAGAGCTTTCTCTCTCTCTCTCTCCATCCCTCTCTCTCTTTTGACCCAACGCCCATCTACTCCAAAGTGCTTTCATCTCTTTGACGTCTACAGCCTTACTGCAGTATTTTTGTTTCAGCAGTGCCTTCACAGACATGGTGCAGTGCTGTTTTCAGGGGGCTGAAATGTACACCCTTTTCTTCAGGCTATTACAATCACCCAAGTCAGCATCTCCGCTGCGGAAGGTGTTTATCTACTGTCCTGACTCTTTTTCAAGTGACAAAAAGCATCTCCAACACCTTTAGTTCCTTTAGGACATTTTCAATGACCGTTTTTGTACATGTGTGTGTTTACGTTAAACATAAACATATCATCATATTAATAATAACGATTAATAAATTACAATTCAGTTGAATTAGCCAGTGCATATTCAATTATGTTAATTCTCAGGTTCTCAGAAATAAATGTGTTATTACGAACATCACCGTGATGTGAATATTAATGTGTGTGTAATATATGGAGGGCCTGAACACATTTTGCCATGTCATCTCTCGCCAGTGAGCCTTAAACTGGAGCGCGCGCACACACCTCCACTTCCTCCTGCTGCTGGGGGTCCTCGGGGCAAGAGGCAGAGGCGCAGGCGTCCAGCAGCGTGGCTGTCTCCTCGGGGCCGTCACCGCACAGCTGCTGCACCGCCACAAACAGCTCGCAGCAGTTCTCCACGGCAACCGCCTCCCGCACCGCCGCACACAGCTTACGCAGCAGAGCTGGGTCCTGGGTGAACGTCTCTCTCTACAACACACACACACGTACACGCGCACGTACACACGCACACACAAAGACATTCACATGAGGATGATTATGTTTTTGGCTTTTTAATTTGATTTGCTATACAAGATTTTTTTTAGATATCCTGTGACGCCTAATCTGTAAAATTAAAGTACAGAGATATGTCATGGGATTCTTTACAATCCTGTGCTGTCACACTCAATGAGAATAACAACTGTGTGATGGTCCAAAAGAAGTCAACTGCTTCTGGTTCTGTGTAACAAACTAAACAAAATGTAGATTTAGTTGTGCTGTGGGGAAGTATTCTCAGTGATTTTGTAACATCTAAACTAGATGGGATCTCCACATTGAGCTACATACCCACAACAAAGATAAGTGGCTGACATGGACCATGAAGCAGACCAATTTGAACACTGTTTTTTTTTTTATATATACTCCAAGTGTAAAAATATGCACATCCGCAGTTCAAATGGATAGGGACATCAAAGCACGGCTTTGCTGCAGACAATTTTTGTCATCAAACTAGAGAAGATTCTCACCCCCCTTGTGGCAATGCCACAATAAAAGCACAATGTACTCTGTCAATCTTTCCATACAGTAGAAATATTCACTAGCTTCCCTTTGAACTGCATGTTTTTGAAAGCGCTACTATGGCATGACCTTCTGCTTGGCTGACACCAGAACACACGACTGCTACAGGACATTAAGAGCAGCTGCAGACGTACGTATGTGTTTCCATTTTTGAACACAGGGAAGAAAAGGCCTGCCCAAACCCCCCCCCCCCCCACGTCAGGCACGGACTACTCTACTGGACTCTAACCCACTGAGGGTTAACCTATGACTGTGTGAAGATGGAGCATTTGCTGGCCAAATGGGATGGCTAAAAGCCACTGACTGGAGCATGAGTGCATCTCTCTTTCTCTCTCCATTTCTCTCTCTCTCTCTCTCTCTCTAGGTTGACGGGCTGAGGGCTGAATGTGATGAAACACCCCGAGACCTCTCGCTGCCTCTCAGGGACACGCATCCCCACGTGCATGTCAGAGCCTATTTGCTGGGCAGACGTGAGGCGTGTCAGCAGAGCCCGTGCCAGAGGACAGTGCATATTCTCAGTCCCAGTGACAGTACTGCTCAGCTCAATCCCACCAGCTAAATCCTTACAGATGTCTTCAACATATGCATGCAATGCAACCTGTTTATTGTGTGAAGAAATTCTGTGCCAACATGTAGATCTGCATGTGTGTGCGTGCTGACATGTTTGTGTGTGCATGCTTTGGTGTTTCAAGTGTCATGATGAGCAATGCTATTGAAGTAGATGTAGAATCAGTATACCATAATATTAACCGAAGGTAAGACGCTCTGCACACCTATTGATGTTCTTGTGTAAGCAATATTACATGAGAGTATTATGCTGAATATTAGCACTGCCAAGTAACATGCTTCTTATTTGTTGGGTGGGGTATCCTAAAATTGCATTGATTCCGATTCGGATTCCAATTCTGTTTATCAGTTCTGGTTCCTATCAATTCCTCATTTCAATTCCAAAATGTGAAGTTTTTTTTTTTACATTTTTTAATCGTTTTCTTTAATTTTGGTTCTGCTTATCAATTCCTGAATGCAATGACCAGTCCCACTTTCGGTTCTTTCTTATAGATTTTTCTCAAATCTAATATTTCGGATTCCCAACCCTACTTATCAGATCAATCTCTTTCCCGGAGTTGACTATTTCAATTTCAATACATTTCACAGAGTCATCAATAGACATCACCAAATGACCAGCGTTGAAACGGTGATTGTGTTACACAGCACTGGGGAGCACATAAGATATTGTGTGACTATGTGCGTTTGCATGCAGTGGTTTCAGCCTTGGAGAGTGGTCTCCTAACTAGCATCTGGCAAAGCAAGCCTAAGGCTTCAGCGCTCCACTCTGCTCTGCTTGGACTCTCTGACTGACAGTGATTGCTTTGGGCAGGGAGTGTGGCTTGTTAGCTGGTAGCGGTCATGTAGAAGAGAACAGCTCATTTGGGCGTTTTATCACTGCAGAAGCTGTATAAGAATATACATAAACCAAGGTACCATCCTAAAATGTTAAATTCTGATTCCGATTCTGATGTTACTGTTACTGGACATGTAGTCATGGGTGTGTTTCTGTTTGTTTGTATGTGATGTGTGCACACGTGTTTATGGTCTGTGAAGTGCAATTCTTTAGTGCGACTGGTAGTACTACCTGGGCTAGAGAGTGTGTATAGAAATGTGTTTGTGTAGAGGTGCAGTCACCATCATTCACTATATTTTCAGCTGATCGTTGCATTCTGTCTGCCAGTAGGAATGGATGCCTGCTGCCTCACATATGCTCACCTACGTGTATGAGAGCATGCATGTGTGTGTGTGTGTGTGTGTGTGTGTGTGTGTGTGTGCTCTCATCTATTATACATTTCAGTTTCCCTGAATAACAACACGGTAGGATACTAGCCCTAATAGGGTCATCCGTTTTCATTTACATTGATCTGTTTAAGTGTATACTGTATACATGTGTATATGTGCTTGTACTGTGTGTGTGTATGTATGTATGTATGTATGTATGTATGTATGTATGTATGCGTGCCTCTTACCCTGCGGAAGTTGTGGAAGGCCTGTGTGTGTGTGACCTGGGGCAGGTAAGTGACGGTCAGACGCAGGCTTTGCTCTTGAAGCTCATTGGCCAGACTCAGCACCTGCCTCGCCCACTTCACCTCTGGCAAACAGCCAATCAACTGATCGCTCCCGCAGAGCACCGTCATTGCAGTCTGCACGGTCTACACACACACACAGTTACATTGTTTGTAAGATGACCTTGGAAGAATAATGAAACTGCACATTACTTTTAATTTTCCATCACATATGCATGCATACACTGAATAGCTCTTTCTTTCTTTGTTCTCTACCCATCATCCATCACTCAGTTACACCTCCATCTCTCCCCTTTTAGTAATTTCTCTGTTCTGAACGCCAATCACATATTTATTATTCCACACAATCAACACTGCAGTTACCTAAGTAATTCCGCCTGAACAACCACTACTGTAGAAAGACATTCATGCCTGGATTATGCCTGTGATTGAGTTATTTTCACGAGAGCCACTCCAGCATGAATAAATACCCTGTTTGCATTATGTCCATGGCTGTGCCATTTTCAGGAGGGCAGTGATATTAGCCAGTGGCGGCCAGTGGAGGATGATGTCAGCCATTCCATCCTGTGTGGAGGATAAAGGCTGCTCTTACACATGTCCATTTATAATCCCCTCTGCTGCACTGCTGTTTTACATCAGAGCTGGCAATCAAACCAGCAGCAAAAATCCACATCTGTACAAGAGCTTTGGGCTTGTCGTCTCAGTGCCTCATTCTCTCTCTATCGCACAGTAAGAATAGCAATACATACACACATAAACAAACAATTTTTCACTCAGACTTCATCCAATTATTTGCCCAAAATATTAAGGGAACAGAAGTTAATATGGCATGTCAGGCTGTCTTATTTTCATGTGCACAACTCCAATGCGTGTGCCCCTGTTTGTACTATATAGCTATGATTTTGTTACTTTAATAAGAGAACAAATACTAAGGAGTGCTCTCTCTCTCTCTCTCACACACACACACACACTCCTGCAGGATATGGCCAGTGGGTCATTCAGAGGTCAGCATCTGGCCTGTAGTTCAACCCATTTCCTCTCCAGCTGGAGCAGAGCACCCACTCAATTACAGCAGCTTATTAGGCTCTGTGTGTGTGTATGTATACATGTGTGTGTTTGTGAGCGTGTTCGAGCAAGAAATAGAGAAAGAGAGTCTGCCTGTGCGTGAAGGTGTGTGTGTGTGTGTGTGTGTGTGTGTGCTGCAGCTCCCCTCACACGTGTGTTGACGCCTGGGAGAAGGTGTTGACGTGGGCAGACTGCATGTCATCATCTGAGACTTCCTCTGAGTGTGGGTGGGGAACTGGGATTGGCCATGGAAAACTGGGGGGTGTGTGGTGGCAGGGGAGAAAGGACTGGGGATAATGCTATGTGCATGCCAATGTGCATACAGTGTGTGTGAAGACTGGTGTGTAATTCACATGTTTGTAAATGTATGCGAGTCAGAGAGTGTGTCTGTGTGTGTGCGCGTTACATACCATAGATCGTATCACAGCATTAAGGCAGTCTCTTTGGAGTTCTGGCGGCAGCAGGGCAAAGCTCCTTTCACACCAGCACTTGACAAAATGTTCTGCCTGCCACCTACAGTGTGGGCATGTGCACACACACACACACACACACACACACACGCGCACACACACACACACACACACACACACACACACAGAAAGGGAAATAGTTGTGTGAGCTGGTATGAGTTGTGGGGCGGTCGTCTTGGAGCAGAGGTGGCCGTTATCTGTCTCCAGCAGAGTGGGCTCGGACAGCGCACTACATTAAAGGCTCATCACCACGAGGCCAGGCAGGCCTGGCTCTGCTCTCTGCTCTGGACCGCTGCCATGTTGCTCCCTGTGAATGAGACTCCATATCCTCACTGCATACAGTTGTGCCAGTGCATGCGCACACACACACACACACACACACACAGGCATATGCCCACACACAAAAACACTCATTAACACTCACACAAACTGAAACAAGCCAGTGACAAATTATTTTGTTTAGCCAAATGTCTTGGCATGCAGTAGTTCTCCCCACATATACTTTCATTTCAATTTGCTTGAGTCTAGCCAGAATGGGAACAACCTCCTACTGAAATAGAGAAGATGGATAATAAATAATTCATGCATGGTTGGAAAATACAGTACTTGGAAAATACACTACTCTTTTCAGGGCTGTATGGTGCTACTTATATGTAACACATGCTACAAAAAAAAAATCAGCCTGTGCTATGGATGATTTACTAGCTTAGCAACAATCTTTTAGAATGTCGCTTACAGATGAGGTGTTTGTACAGTAACTACATAACGATGCTAGAGACATTGTGCATTGTGCTACAAAATGATACAATTTCTGTAGAACCAGAGCGATAAGCAAAAAAAGTTAACATACAGCCCTGTTTTTTTAACATATTTGGCTTCCAAATGTCTAATCAAACCACAAACCATAAACTATAAAGTAATGAGAAGCTGCGTGTCTTTCAGAATCCTAAACACTGAGTGTAAATATCCCTTAAATCCTCCTCTGAGTCCTTCACATGGATGGGTCAGTAGCAACACTCTGACTTTGGCCCTGTTCTTGTGACAGAGAGCCAGAGGGGAGGAGAGCTCCACTAATCTCCAGATAAGAGTGGTCCAGATAAACAGTACTGTAGGATGAAGTGGACTGTAGTATATATGTAGAAGTATATATGTAGACTGTAGTATATATGTAAAAAAAAGTACAACCCTCATATATATGTGTGTGATTCATTATATATATATATATATATATATATATATATATATACATATATATATACATATATATATATATATATATATATATATATATATATATATATATATATATATATATATATATACATATATATATATATATATATATATATATATATATATATATATATATATATATATATATATATATATATATATATATACACACACACATATATATATATATATATATATATATATATATATATACACATGACCAACAGAGCTGAAAACTCCAGACGTAGCGAGCGAGACTTGGACAGACACAAAAAACTACTGCAGAATGAAGGGCGGAGGTTTGGGGAGGGGGGGTTTGCACTCATAACATGGAATTCCAAATGCGCTACTGATAGAACGCAGTTTAAGATTTCAGAGTCATGCGAGTTTGCTCCGTTCCATTTTTCAGTCTACCACAATAGTCAGTGGAGGCTGCTGCCTGAAACAGACACTGTAGCCAAAGGAGGACAGGACAGGATCTCTTGTAAAGTGAAAAACAGCAGTCAGGTATTGAGTTGATGGAACACAAACATGACTCTGCTCCCATGCTGCCAGACCGACAACAATGTACCCAATGACAAGTAACACTGGAGCAGGATCCACACAGAGCACTCAGTCCTCTCAGTCCCAGACCTCTCAGCTGCAGTGTCTGATCTCAGTCTGCTTTATGACAGACCCAGACTCCGTCCTGCACTCCAATCAACCCGAGTCTCACACTCCAGTCATCCATTTTAAGAGAAGAAAATACACACACACCCAAAACACAACAATCCTTTCTTCCTTCAGCTTTTTTTTTTTTTTTTTTTTTTGAAGTCTCTGTAGTGATATTTTTGCTCTGGAGCGAAAATAAGGCAGCTCTCCCCCTCCTTGTTTACCACAAAAAAAGGGAGTGTTCTTCAGCCCAAAACGAGGTCAGACGCTGCATTTGGGCTGCGTAAGGGGTACGATGACGTGGGAGGCGTTCATTTAATGATAGCTGGAATGCTGTGAGGGCAGCTGCTTCTGTTGATGCTGTTATTGGTGTTGTTCTGGAGGAGAATGGCCGCGCTGGGCACCACCTCGCTCTCACTCTCTCTCTCTCTCTCACTCACCTTGGCAGCCCCATTAGGGCAGCGATTCCGCCGGCCACAGCTGCCAATATGTCAGCAGGGGTAATTTACTCAGCAAGAAAAGGCCCTGTGACAATGAAAGACTGATGTTGCCCATTCAGTGGTTTGTCTATAGTAGTTAATTGGATCATGACTGAGATAGTGTCGTGACCAAATTGTGTTTGTACACAGGAAAACCCTCTCCCTCCTGCATTACGGATATGGATTAGATTTTACAGTTCACATAGTGCACTTACTTCAGACATGAGTTGTAAAGGTTGTGCAGGCCAATGGACTGGCAGATGGACAGACACTCCAAGACGGTCTTCTGCACTCCATCCATTGGCTACAAGAGGAAAGACAGGAAATGTGTCAGGATGTTCCACCAAGCGCCAAACCGTAACTACAACACACAGAAATCCAGCGTCTCCACACTATATCTAAACTGGAGGGCTGGAAAAGGGAGCATGGACACACGTCTATGGTCATGTACCCCATGAAATTATGCTATAATGTAGAAAGTTGACCTCTGACGTGCAAAGTTAGAAAAACTCTAAAGGACACACGCATACAAACACTCCACATGACTTTGTGGAGACTCTATGTTCCACAGTCATGCTCATTCTGTATCCAGGGAAAAGTCCATTCCCTTACCATGCTGCCATGACAAAGCCCACAAGCAGCAGAGGAGCCAGGCACAGAGACAAGCTTTCTCCTCCTCACACTAGAGCCTGACTTCTGCAGTGCTGATATTCTGAACCGAGACTGATGGAATAAAGCGCCCCATCTCTCTCTCTCTCACACACACACACACGAGACCAGTTCCGGATGAAGGGCGGGCGGATACTGAGGGGCTGTGGTTGTGGGCACTGCATAGTGACGGAGAGCCTGGCAGCCTTGGGCAGAGGTGGCAACCCTCACCCACCCAGTCAGAAATCACCTGCCACTGATATATTGCGGCAGTGATTTTCTGGCACATACTAAACTCCCAGTGTCAAACCAGGAGGGGGGGGGGGTGCAGGAAGAGCTCCGACACACTAGAGCACTGCAATGCGAGAAAAATCCTTCTCACTTTGAGAGAGCGAGAGAGAGAAATCCTTCTCGCTTTGAGAGAGAGGGAGGGAGAGAAAGAGCACACATATTGGGGTGGGGTAATAGATGACAGTGAAATGTTCAGACAGGGAAAAAGTGGGATGTGTTATTCTCTCCCTGCTGACGCACATAACCAAACAATCCTCCTGATTTTTAAACACAAACAGCAAGTTCAACAGTGACCTGGTTGGGCATCTTTTGCTGATATCACTTGGAGTAGAAAGGCAATTAATGGAAGGCAAAAAAGGGATTGTTTACTAATGCCTTTGCTGTTCAAAAACATCCTATAATGATAAAGTTGCTGGCTGAGTCAATAGCCATAAGCACCAGCTTCCCAATGTGACCCTTATGACTAACAAGGATGCATTTCTATGGATACTTGGGTGATGACTGGGCCGCCCTTGAGACAAACTGATATCGACTGCATTTTTATTACTTCCATGGTCATATATTTATGGCAACGCAAAGCTTTAGATGAAATGATAGTATCTCATTACTGTGGAGGTGTGAAAAAGGGCTTTGTCAAAGCCAGCATACCGCAAATATAATACAAAAAAACACATAAATGTAAAAACAGATGTGTGCATTATCTTTACAGCAGCATTTGAATATACATATTTACATGAATGGTCAGATCCTGATAAATCATACTATTACAACTCCATACAACTCTGATCCCAGTATCGAGTTATAGTGCATTAGTATCAGAAGAAAACTATGAAAATGGAATCTTTGATATGTTTCTTTCCCTGACCTGTGATGGAGGAGCAAAAAAAGTAAATGTGTGCTTGTGTGTGTGTGTACACATGTGCTTCTCATTTCTGAGAGACAGAAAGAGAGCAAGAGTAAGCATGAGAGAAAGTGAGACAGAGACAGAGACAGAGACAATGAGAGAGAGAGGGTAGAGTCGCTCACCTTGGGGAAGAAGCGGCAGTAGTCACGAGTCAGCACCATTTCAGCCACATCCTTCAGCCCCTCCAGCCCCAGCATGTCTGCCGCCATCACCACCTGACTGAGAAGCTGCCAAGAGAAGCTGCCACAAGACCTGCACACTGCAAGACGCCCACACACACACACACACACACACACACACACCAACAGAGTCAGGGTCAGAGGTCAAGGACAGCCCCATCATCATCAAAGATCTAGGCTCCTCCAAACACTATGCTTTGATTACCTGACACATACACCATACACATTATACAGGAGCACCGGTCAATAAGCCCTGATGATCAGTGGTATGTGGCCTTAAGTTTATTTATGTATGTTGCCGGTAGTAACCGTGTACATCTTGCGGTACTATATGCTGCTACAAGTTACCTGATGTTGGTCCCTGGCGGCAAGTCCAGAATGGCTCCATACATAAAATGAAGTAACACGTCCATTTCATCTGGACCTAGGCTGAAAGATGCGGACAGACGCACACAATCAACATACACATGTATACACACAAACCCAGACCTCTACATGGCAAAGGACTCATGTTTCATGCCAACCACCCCAACAGGTACCAGATATTTTTTGTATACAAACACAGGAAGTAACATCCTGCTAAACAAAAATCACAGCTGCATGAATCAGCCCATCCCCTCCTGCCTGGCACACACACTGGAGTGCCGGGAAACTCAGACCGTGGTGAGGGAACAGCTGCTCTTCTCTTCCCTTCTCACACACGGCGTTGGGGGCACAGCCATTCAATTATTCAGTGGATAAAGCCCATTTAGCAGGGAGGTAAGCGAGTGAATGGGCTTCAGGGCTGGAAAGGCCTGTGGCTGCACTGGCTCTATGAAACCCTATATGTGTCATGCCCTGTGTGTGTGTCTGTGTGTGTGTGTGTGTGTGATTTAAGGACGCAGATGAGCAGAGCATGCATTATTCACAAGCTCCAGGTACACTCCGAAGATCCGCTGAGCCTGAGGAGATTAATTGCACAGTGCCGCAAACAACAAACAGGACAACACTGGTGTTTTGTTGAGGCAATTGGGGAGGGTTCCGGAAAGGGAGCTGCTGCTTACGCAAGCTGATGTCTTTAAACATTCCCCCAACAGCAAACATTTCATACTGCATGCACAAATTCTCGGTAGAACTACAAATTCTCGATAGAACTACTGGAAAATGATTTTTTTTCACACTACCCAATAGTGTGAAAAAAAAAACATTTGTGCTTTTAGATGCTACATGTAATTTGATGGAATGGGAGTCTTAGAGATTTACAGATAACAAGGATTTCAAGAAGCCTCAAAGAGATGTGGGCTGTTAGAGAAAGCTCTTTTGGATGGGGATTGGATTCAGGCCCTCTGAAACCTACCCTTGGAGTGTGATGCTCTGTCTCGAACTCTCCATCCAGCTCCCGCATAGCATGGCTCTGAAGTACTGTGAGCGTGCACACAAAACAGCCCTGTAGAGAGAGAGACACACACACACACACACACACGTAAGTCTTTACCATGCCACTGACCTCTTTCACTTCAGTGCTGACCCAAACAAAAACAAGTGTTTGTCTGGCCACTGCCACATCTGCCACCCAGAGCACTAGGGACAGGACACCAGACCCCGAATGACTAGCTATAGGGAGAGGCAGGCCGCACGCTATGGAAGGGTATTAACCCTCATGATTTTTTAATCTGGTTCTCAGAATATCCTCAGAGTATCTGGGGACTTGCATCAGGGATAAGATAACATATGGAGAACGACTAAAGCCCAGCCACGCCATCCCTCCTCTCCTCTCCACTCTCATAAACAAGTGCACACACATATTGCATCTCAGTCTTACTCAGCCACCCCCCCCACACACACACACACACACACACACACACTCTCTCTTTATCCCATACACAGACACACACTCACACTGAGACACACCAAGTCACACACACAGACGCAAACCCCCCCACACACAGACCCCCCCAGCCTGAAGACAATGCTAAAAATAGCACACTTTGTTCTAGGCCCTGTCCATGGCTTGTGTCAGGCAGGCGGAGTGAGGTACGACTCTCTCTCTATGTAATCATTAAAGGCAGAGCTGGCGGAGACAGCGCAGCATCCATCAGAGTGATGGGTGGCGAGGGAGACAGCAGGGCTTAACCAGGAGTGGGGGCCTCTCCACAGCGAGGGCGACAGGACCAGGAGTCTGTCACAGGAAGGGGGAATGCTGTGATCATGAAGCCTACAGCAATGGGAATCTATTCAACCATCCAGCCAAACGCCAACCATGGTCAAACTAAACACAACTAGATATAGATTTCCCCCATCTGTGTTGCTAAAATGAGAACATCTGTAACTAAGTGAAACTATAAAATAGAAAATAATAGATCAGAAAAATGTTGTATTAAAGCTGCAGAAATTGTTGTAATAATAGTTTCCTGCTGTACTGACTGATTAAAACAGCTAGAATGTGACATTTTGTGGCATTGTTTTGTAGCATTTCACAAATATGAAGACAATTAAAAATTAAAGCTAAGCTGTGGGAATGAGATTGTGCTGATCACAGGAGGAAACTAGTAGCTACTGCTGCTTTCTCCAGATACTGATGCTTACTCAATCAAGAATGATGCAGAGGAAAGAGACTGTGCCTACATCTTATGGAACCTTCGGGAGAAACAGGCAGAATTAGTTATACCTCCACTTAATAGCTTCACTCAGAGAGCTGCATAACTAAGAACTAATTATAGGTGTGTGTGTGTGTGTGTGTGAGTGTGTGTGATGCTCAAGAATAAACAAAATAAATTCCCTTAATATTTGATGGGCCTGATATTAATTGACATCAAGCAGGAAGGAGACAAGGGACATGGAGCTGGAAATAGCTTCTCCATGCCTGTAAACAAAATGACTCTAAATACCAAACACCTTGGGCAATGTGATGAAAAGTACATGATACAGACTCACAGAACATAGAGGTCTACTGTTTTCCAAATTAAATGTATTTTTGAGCAGCAAGCGCTTACACAAAACCCACTTAAGGCATGTGACTCTCTCTCTCTCTCTCTCTCTCTCTCTCACACACACACACCTATAAGAGGGAGAGGTCATCAAGACCCACACACTGTATTGCCCATTTCACACCAACACCAAACACATACACAAAAACACCTGCGCTCACAGTAAGGACATTAACATCAGGCAGTGAAATGGCGCAGGATTAGCGCTGGGTGATCTAGTAATGGCTGAAGATTACGTCAGCCCAGCCCCCGCCGTCACGCTGGCGTAATTTATCTGCACTGTGATGTACATTTCTGCGCCTAAACGCAGGTGGAAGAGCTCAGCATTCATCAAACTGTGGAGAATGTGCTCTGCGGCATATGATTCACTACCGTCTTAATAAGGCAGAAGAGGACAGAGACAAAGAGCCAGACAGATACTGTGATGCTGATAACTCATGAGAGAGACAGATTGAAATCAATTACTATTGATGTAGGAGGAGAGATTATCAAAAGAGGCAAGACAGAGAATATGGGAATATACTCGTGTGTGCGTGTGTGTGTGTGTGTGTGCAGAACAAGCCGAAAGGTTGGGAGCAATTTTGCAGCAAAGCAAGAGGGACAAAATGAGAAGGTAGGAGAGGAGAGAGAGCGAGAGAGCATGCATGGGTGGGAGAGAGAGAGAGAGAGAGAGAGAGAGAGAGAGAAAGAGAAAGAGAAGAGGAGGAGAAAAAAGTGAATGAAAGATCACAGAGATTAGCAGCCTCTGGTGTAGCGCTGAGCTGCAGCAGGCACCAGTGGGCTCCCATACTGATGAGTGTCCTTATGAGAACCAACCCACCCCACTCCTGCAGCGCCCACAGAGGAGGAGGGGGGAACAAGAGGAAAACAGAGGAGGAGAGGAGGGGAGAGGGAGAGGGAGAGGGAGAGAGAGAGAGAGAGAGAGACAATCTGGGCAGCCCTCTGTGATCCAGCTGCAGTGGAGCCGGAAGACCCGCATTCCAACACTCGCTTCTGTTCACTGCTTTTGCCCCAAAAAAAAAAAAAAAAAACCTGCCCCTAAAGACCCAGTGCAGTTGCCATGGTTACAGAGGCAACTAAAGGTTTCACGGTGAGTGCTAACTGCCCTTTACAGCAGGAACCCTGTGCATCATGGTGGCATGCATCTCACACAGATAGAAAAAGTCAGGGCATTCATATTGTTTTCCAGAATTTTCCGTGACAGAAGTGTGAAAGGGCCTGTACGCGGAGTAAGGTCAGCAGTTAGGGAGGACTTCCAGGGTAAATCCCCCAGAGGGCTTCAGACTTCCACTGTGTCTTAAGTCACGACAAGAACAAAGAGCATGTTGTCAGGTAAAGCAGGGCATCTGTGACTTGAACTCGATAGCCCATGTGAGGAGAGATTATTGTGTGAGTAGATATATGGTTGTGTGTTAGATAGAGGACTCCAGAAATAGATAGAACATCAGATCCTATTAACTTAGCTAGCTAGATAGATAGATAGATAGATAGATACTTTATTGATCCCCAAGGGGAAATTCAAGGGTCTCAGTAGCATACAGACATCACACACAACATTACAGCAGAAATGGTAAACATAAGTATAAGTATAAACATATAACTAAACTCCACTGTACAATAAAGACAGTAGAAGATAAGAAAGATAAGAAAACTAAATACTAAATACACTATATAAATTAAATTCCAATGTGCTTGAGCTAACCATCTATCAATGACAAAGGCAATTAATGGTGAGAACACATCAGTAAAACTGTTTTGGTACAGGTCCAGTGCTATTCATATATATCTGTGTAGCATCTGAACTATAGCATGTGCCTTTTTATCCAGGTACTCTGTGCATCTGTTCTCAATAATACCATGAGACCACTGATGGAAGTTTGCAACAAGTCTGCCATCACTGTTACATGTAGCAGTTCCTGTAATTCCATGAAAATCTATTGCACCATTTAAGAAAAACGTCCAGCTTACTGGTACCATTAGGCCTGTATTTTTAACTGGAGCTCATCTGAGCTGTGCTAAGTGCTTACTGGTGGTGGTCTCTTTACTCTGATCTTTCATGATCTGTGATGTCTGTAATTGTCTGTGGAGGACTCTGAGGTGGGCTTTGGGCAGACAGAAGCTTGTGTTGTAGGTTGTGATAAGGTGTTGCTACCTGTGGGCGGAGAAGTGCTTCTCTCCGACCTGGATAGTGATGTCACATGCCTCTCCGCTCTCGTACAGAGCCAGCAGGTCACCTCCGAGCCCAGACGCCGGCTCCAGGACCACCGCGTCTGCAGGAGGGAGTGAGGGAGGAGAAAGAGGTAGACAGGAAAAGAGAGAAAAAAAAAGAAAGAGAAGGGGGAAAGAAACAGAACTCATGAGGTGCCAGTTAAAGGTCAAATGACTTTGTACTCATGTACTGTTGCACATCACATGAATATTAAACAGCAATGTCCACTACAGCCACAGACTACAAATCACAACAAAACAGACACAACAAAAGGTGTTTTGCTATATAATATAGTATAGTATTCATTATTGCTATTGACTCATTTTAATTACACAACCAAAACTGTACTGTAAAAGGCAGGAAATGGAAGGGAGAAAATGATGTGACAAAGGCTGCTTACTGTAACCTGAGTATGTGCAACTGAATGCTCTGGACAAGGCCTGTTATTGGGAGCAACACTAATACAGTTAGCAGGCACGCTGTTTCCCTCTAAAGTGACTGTACAGTCTATCAGTGAGCACATGGAGATGTCCGCTAATGCGTGGCACAGGAGAGGTGGAGAGGCTAAACACGATTAGCGCTTAAGTGGCTTAAGGAGAAAGTGTTTACCACTCCTTCGGTGGTCTTTAAGGTTGCATGACCTCACACAAACCCACCACATTTTTTTTTTTTTTCAAATCATGATTGATGTTTCTTTTATAACAAATGACAAAGTTGGTACTGGTTGGTAATTGTGCATGTTTCTCATGTTGTATGTAGAACATCTGTATGTAACATGAGTTGGTTTACATTGAAAGGCCCCCTTGTTTTGTCAGATGTGGGTCTTATCTGAGGAGTTCAGCTGGGTGTGTGACAGTCCTGACTTCAGAAAGATCCAGGGGCAAACAGATATATGTTTCATGTCTCGATATGATGAAAAGCGGAGTATTCTCATTTATATTCACTTGTGTAACAAGAGATAGTTATAAAGACCAAAGCATTGTAAATAGAGAGGAGCAGAGCATGTGTTCTTTCCCAGTGCTTTGTTCTGAGTGAAGGGGCACTTTTATGAAGGAAATACAGGCATGAGACGCCCTTCACAGGCTGCTCCTGTCTACTGTAGCTCACCTGAGTCTAAGCAGGAGGTGGAGTCCAGGTAATCAGGCACGTCGGCATGCACCCCATTCATCTGCGTCCCCTCTGGTAGCCCTTTGATTTTCCCTGGGCAATGGTCAGTTGAGTACACCCTCCTGTGGGGTAAGAGTTCCACACGCCGCCATATTGCAGCAGGGAAAAGACACAAGAGACAAGTCAATGGACATTGAGGAGAAGGATGTGAGTGTTCAGAGGCAGGCACATGCACACACACAGCATGCATCAGTGATTTGCATGGGGCCTAATTAAAATTCCCTCCTCTCTGCTAATCCATTGGGTGGGTTATTTAATGAATTACATACAATACGTACATCTTAATTTTACAAACAATATATTTTATTATCATACATATAATTTCTGATGATGATATATGTTCTGATTCTAAAACTAGGATTTAATTTCATGGCAATGGCAGTTATACTGGGTACATGGTTTGCCACTCCAAACAAAGACACAATCACCCAAAGGATGGCAGTGCTCACATACACTGACAGAAAAGGAAGTGATTGTATTTGCAGACATTGGACTGAGTGAAACTCTTTCTCTGGTATTCATCTTCAGTAACAATACCTCATCTTCAGTAACAATACCTAACAGCACCACTACAAACACCACAACAAATAGCTCACCTACCCACACTACAAAGTGCATGTTTGAAGTGTACAACTGTTTCAAAAAGCAGTTATATGCTGTGGATAGACTAACATTGCTGTCATAACCCATGTCAGTGCAGAACCTCCTTAGAGCTTCCAGTGCACAGCTGCACTGCTGTTCCTCTAATGCATTTCTCTATAGATGCTCTATGGCGCCATCTGTTAGACAATAAGTGATACTGCGTTTCAAAATACAGACAATTTCAGTGGTATTGTAATCACTGACTTGATATCCATGTACTCAGTGATGGCAAAGTCTAAAAGGAGCTATCTGATAAATCACACCACTATACTAAAAAGGGAAGAATGTATGTGAAACGTCTGCAAAGCTACTGCTGGTAGAGCCTATAATTTCAACTGACTAAGTTAATTATTCAAAATATACTGGTTTTAATTAAAATGACCATAATACATTTTTGAACAATTTCCAGACATCATATCAAACTTGGTCATCCAGTCCTCTCCATGTATTGGGTGTGACTTTGGGCTGACAGCAACCTGGAACAGCATCCACAGAGTTCTAATCCTACATCCTTTCGTCCCAGATCCGGCTGTATTTGTGTACTGCGTGGTGTGGGACGCACTGGCGCATCGGTGTACCAGTGAGAACGCTGTGTGAAGAGCGGATGGGTGTGGAGACACAAGCGTGGCCAGAGACAGAAGGTCACACTGAGACACAGCACACTAATTAAGTATCGGCTGAGGCTCTGACAGGGACGCTCTGAGAGAGTTTGCTTGCGAGGGTGAACCAGTGTGTGTGTGTGTGTGTGTGTGTGCTTGTGTGTGTGTGTATCACACGAACGTGGTGACACCATACTCTGTCAGTGTCAGTACTTTTGCACATACATGTCCTTTAGCAGAAAGCATAACACCATACCATGCTTTATTATCAAATACACTTATGGAAGTATTGTGTTACTTATATACTGCAACTGCAAGTTTGCAACTTAGAATGTGTTAATGTGTGAAAAACGCTGATTTGAAGGAAAAAACAATCTGAATTACATACCGGATGAACTCTTTGAGTTCAGCAGCATCGCAGTCCTCCAGGCTGACCTCTGACTGGCCAGGAGCCACGCCTTTCAGCAGGTGAGCAGCCCTGGCCAGCAGCACCGCCCTGTGTACCCGGAGACGGGCCGAGCCCACACACAGAGTGACATCTGCTTCCTGCTCCTCCGACAGCAACCTAGAGGGAATGGTCAGAAAGGGACGGAGGGAGAGAGAAAGAGAGAAAAAGAGAGAGAGAGAGAAAGAGAGGGAGAGAGAGCAATAACAATAGTGAGTTATCCATCTGTGTTGCCACGGTGATCCGAGCGCAATGGCTACTCTGCAGCTAACATCTTAAAATCCAAAATAAATAGTATTGGTAAAATACTGATAGAATAAAAAGCACTACTGATGCACCAAACATGAATGGAAAAACAAAACATTACAGGCCAAAGAAATGCATATATACAATTTCATCCCCAGTTAGGGAGGATCTGTGTCAGATCTCTAAGGACATGAAGGATTTGGTCTGCTTTCCCACTAAGGTAATGTGCTCAAGGTCATTGCAGTAATATCATCTCTAGATGTTCCACTGAGCCTTCTAGAAATGCTGAAAGATTTTTCATGTTTACATAAGATAAATACTTCTCAAAATGAATAGCTATTAAGCTCATATTCATATACTATAATACATTTTACTGGTCTATGGCAGACAAACGGCTTTTAAATGGATCATAAAGTATAAACCCTCCCTAGATCATGTATGACTGGAGATTAAGCTCGGACATGAAACAAGGATCTGAACTCTGAACATTGGGGTTGTGAAACTGTCTGACTGAATTACATGAAAAAAGAAGAGTAGAGTTGGATGTGAGAACAGTAATTTCCACGGTGTGACACATGAACACTTCAACACACACCACTATCACCATCATCATCACACATACACTACATTTTACTCCTAAGTGACTCAACTGGGTGACCCAGAAATATCACTGAGCCCTAAGGCCTACACACACACACACACATTAGCAGACACGTAAATAGCAGACATGTAAATAACACACACACACACACACACACACGGTTACTTCCCCACGGCAACAGCTAGCCAAGTGGGTCATGAAAAGAGCTGCAAAGTGTGGGGAGAAAACATACTCCCTCCTCCAACAGCCCACCCCTCTCTTCCTGCCCTCTGTGTGACCTTCCCCTTCCCTGTGACCCCCCTGAGTCAGAGAGTTCACTCAGGCTAGCGTGTGCCAGAAAGCGCTTTGCAAAACAGGCCATGATCATCTACAGGCCCAGCATTGTAAGCCCACCTGCACCTGCTGTAGAATATTAGCATGCTGTACCCTCTGCTTTAATCTTCTTTTAATCTGCAATTTTTAATTGTTTGTTAATGTGATCCTCTGTACCACCAGGTCAGGAGAAAAAAGAGGGAGAGAGAAAAAGAGACAGAAAGAGAGAAAGAGAGAGAGAGAGAGAGAGAGAGAGAGAGAGAGAGAGAGAGAGAGAGAGAGATAGAGATAGAGATAGAGAGAGAAACAGAGAGAGATACTAGACCAGAATGTAGCCATCAACCTGGGTTTTGCCATTGGTTCTGAGTGAAGGCTTTTCACAAAGAACTACAGAGGCATAAGCCGAGAGAGATGTTTTAAAAAGTTCTAAGGAAATCAATCAACATTGTTGGTTTTGGACAAAACCAAACCACAACTCAATCTTTTGGCCAGCTTTTCTCCTTTTAGACCAACATTTTCTAAATGCTTTTCAATTGTGCTCCGCAAAGCCCAAACCCTTAGAGGGTTTTAAGAAACACTTCCTTTCACTAACCATTTCAAAGCATAGCTGTGGCAATTCAGTCTGAGAGCAACAGGCTACACTGGCTGTGCACCAACCCGCCTACACGAGTAAGACAAAGCAGAGCCAGTACAATCCAAACATTTTTTCTACAGACTCTTCATTCCACTCATGTAAACAAAGACAAAACAAGCATATAACATAACCTATCCACTAGCCTACAGTTTAGTACTCAGAGTGAAGGAACATAAGATCTGAATATAAACAGTTGCTATGCAGCAAATAATCAAAAATAGAGAACATAGGCCTACATTTCAAAATGTAGGTTTCAATCTTAGCTTTTGCTAAGAAACTTCCTAACTTTGGAGGGAGGCTCACATTTTGGGCCAGTTTATATTTTTGTGAAACTTGAATTGTGGCTTGGGTTATTGGCTCACTGAATGGACAGCTGAGACATATCGTTGATTATACCCGTGCCCAAGATGTACAGCTAGAAACGTTGCTGCCCACCACAGATTTCATCACTGCCTATTTTACTCTCACTACAAATTTAGCCTACTTGTCAGGGATGCATCAAGGAGGCATTACGGTTTGCACTGCAAAAGATATGTAAGCAAACCCTTGGTCAGTGTGGTCAATCACTGGGAAATGTGGTCATCCTTGGCAAGTGGTTTGAGTAATTGGACCACAGCGAATCTTGGAGGCCGTTTACACTGTCCACTTGTGATCAGATCAGCAAAGACACATTTTAAAGTCTACGCTGCGTTAATAACATGCATTATTTTCCCACTATTTCTTTTGTTGTTTGCAAGCATCTTGTTACCTTGTGAAATCCTCTGACAGGGCACGAGAGAGGCACTTCTTGACACTGGCCCTGGTCTTTCTCTCTTTTGCTTGGAATTCCCGAAGTGCTTCCGTGGAGTGCATGGTGTTCCCCATTGATAAGGACATGTTGTGTTGTGCAAATCAACAGTATTGTGGCCACAACATGCATGCAAATCTGGGGAGAGAATGAACATTCTCTCATTAGCTGTTAACCTAAATAAGGAATGGTCAGTCTTTACTTGAGAAGCAGTGTGCCTGATGTTGTTGTCCTTTACAAACAAATTATGAAATCTTATTGAATGGCTCCCTGAAGGTCTTACCCTCTCCAACACTGGCCGTGTTTCAATGGTAATTTAGCACACCTCAAAGAGGAGATAAGTAAGAGAAGTGCATGTCAGTATTGCTTTGTAGGACCTATATGCCATTCAGGAAACACTGATAAATATAATGTGTGACCTTTGAACAAAACTAAAGTTAAAGGCTAACTATAGCACATACATAGAACCGATCAATTTATCGATACACTACAGAGTTTATAACATACACTGGTGACAATCAATGACGATTAAACCAAGTGACACATAATACGCAATACAAATAGTGGTTCTGCTTATGTTCACGGGAAACAAACAAAAAGTAACAACAAATGCATTGTGCATGATTTCAAGAGCACGTTTGTTTTAATTGCCAAGCTGAATTATGCAATATAGTCCAAACGCTTGGTCACTCCTTCCTCGTGAAAGTGAGTTGCAACCATGAACGTGTTCATTCATTTCAGGCTAATAAAGCTAAGTATGATTCAGAATACAAGTACAGTAAACACAACAACACTGTGGCCTAGTCTACAACGCTATAATTTACATTTAAATATGTAACTTTACATTCTTCAAACATGACAATACATTTTACAGTTTTTTTCAAAACAGTTTTTCGGTTCGCCCTTATTTCAAAACTCTTCAACCAGCAAGGCAACCGAGGCAATTTTTGAATGGGTGGTGGGTATCACATGTTAACAATATGCTAACATGAGATATATTGAGCATTGCAACTCCCCGATATTATATAATTTCGGCACAGACGTATACCGAATGAAGTGTTAAGTTAACAGTATCTTGGCCCCTTGGTTGCCTACACTAAGTACTCAAGAGGGCTGTACCTGTCAGCAGAATATGCTGCTAGCATCCCAAGCTAACGCCCATGCTAGCGAGTTAGCTATCGCCGACAGCTAGGCTAGCTACCCAAGCCAAAGCCGCTACTTTCAGCAGAAATTAAGTTCTGTATTTGCACATATCTATATCGCATAGGTAATGTTAATAAAATAAAGAAAGGTTGGCTAATCCCATAGCAGTCAAAAAAATCACTTACACATTTCGTTCCATATGCCTCCTCCTTCAAAAACACAAATCAATGGTAGGTAGGTGTGTAAGTTGCTGCTAGTTACCAAGCTAGCCAGCCAACATGTTTGCAAGCCTTGGTAACGTCAGCGTCACTAACTGAACTGATAAACGGAACTACAGCGCTCCACGCAACAACAAAAAACCTATTGCAATCAAATCCAAAAGAAAGGCAGTGGTTAGTGTTTCTGAATAAACTCGTACATTGCTGACACCTCTTTGTGTCTACTGGACCCACAACAAATGGATAGCGTCCTTCCCTGTCATTTCACTACACCACGCTGCTTCACAACAATGACGTCATCAAGTATCCCCGCCCAGGAGGTACCCCATGCTGGATGTTGCGCATAAGGTTTGAATCGCATTTTTATTTTTTACAAAATGATTGTGTCTTCTCAGTGTGTTACTGACTATGTTGATAGGATAAGCATATAGGATCCAAGGGTAGCGCATAATGATGCCTGGTTCAGTGCAGTGGTATTTGCTGTCCACAGGAGAACTGTGTGCAAATCTTTTAGCCTACATGTTTACCTTACCTGTAAACACAGATTGGGGGGGTCTCCACGAGGCCTGCTGGATTCTTTGCTCATCCTCATCCTTGCCTTCCCTATTCCTCACAATACTGGTTATTTAGCTGTCATTAGTCTACCATTTCCTCCTCACCAAAATAACCTAGGCCCAGTTGGAAACTTTCAGTTTCCAGGGACTAAACCTCATTTTAGACTATATACTTTGGTCCACTAAAGAGACTCTTAAATCTAGAACTAGGTCTCCCTGTCTGGGAACCCACTCCTCAGTTGTCTGACAAATGGAAGGTTACTGGAGCACTAACAGCAGTGATGATGGCTTTGACCTTGAATGTGTTACCTACTGCCAACAGTAGGCCTAGTATAAGAAGGCAATCAAAATTCCTTAAAGAGCCTAAAGCTGAAATGAGCATTTATGGTGCGGATGACAGACAGGAGCATGGTATGCACCCAAGATGGCTGGCATTATGCTCTCTATCTGTCTTGGGCACAGATGGGCACACCTCATGAGGACAAGAAAGAGCCAGTCTGAAGGAGGACATGGTTGTCCCCTCTCCCCTCCCATGCATCTAAATGCCTGGTCCATGATGTGATTCTGCAACTGGGTCACGCTTGGCTGAGAAGGGCAGGACAAAGACACCATCAACGATACGGCTCCCTGTAAGTCCCCAATGCCTGTCGGCTGGCCACCAGCATGTGGGTCTTGTTTTGATAAGAGGATGAATTACCATAACTGTTTGACATCCTGAAAAGCGGAGTCAGCCTGTGCATGACTGTGATACTAAGAGGGTCTTTGAAAGTGCTGGCTTTGGTCTGTCAATTTGTCGGAACATGGATGAGAAGAACAAACATGGCTCTGAGAAGGCTTCTAGCTAGTATTTATTTGCTTAGAAAATCAAAATGGTGTGCAGAACTGGCTCAGTGAATTTCATAAATGCAAGTGTTTAGGAAGAGATACAAAAAGTGCACAATATTTAACCATCACTGTTTACAGTAGTTGATTGTTGCCCCTATCATACAGGAAGATCAAAATAACAACATTCTGAAATATCTGCGCAAAAAATCATTAGAATATTACAAAATAATAGATTTTTCTTGTTCTTTAAGACAACACTACCTGATAGAGAGAGGGAGGGGGGACAGTGAGATCCCAGAGGGAAAGGTGTCAGAAGAGAGTAGCGATCTGGTGACACTTACAGGATAGCAGACACACGCCACAGCTCAACCTCAAAAGGACATGGCACAACTTTACATCGCAAGAAATGGTACAATTTTAAGTCAAAAAGGCACCACACAATACAAACTCATGAGGAGATTTTGCCACACACTTTAGTTATTTTTGTTCTCTGTAAAATGTCATTACCAACAAACTCTTAAGGCGAATGTCATGTGCAAAAAACATCTGGGAAAACAGGTGAAACACGCTACTCTGTGTTCCCTCTGATAAAAATGTGCTTTTTCTCTAAACGTTCGTTTGTTTTGTTTTCTCCCCTGCTTTAACTTTGACATCTTTAAAAAAATATCTGAGATGTGTTAAATTGAAAAGAACGATTGCATTATCTTAATGTTGGTTGAATTTTTTCACAGGCATTCTCTTATCCCCTCATGCACCCCACCACCCTCTTGCCACACTCCCTCACATGGGGAACAGGGAAAACAGGGAAAAGGGAGGAGGGGGAGGGACGAAGAGGAACGACCCTCTTTGGCGAGGAGGGAGTGGGAGGGAAAAGGTTCCGTCCGGAGGCTCCGTTCAGTTCCTGTAGATTTTACGGCACTCTCCCTCCTTGAGGAAGGTCCATATGAGGGTGTTGACGATGTCGGGCTGGTCTTGCTGGAGCCAGTGGCTGGCCCCCGAGATGATGTTGAGGCGGAAGTGGTTGCGGATGTAGATGCGGCAGGCCTCGGCCATCTCCTGCTCCATGAAGGCATCGCGCTCCCCCCACAGCAGCAGCACTGGAGCCCTCACGTCATTATGACTGAGCGGCAAGTAGCTGATGATGGAGGAGAAATAAAACAGAAAGAAATGAAAACAGATGCACCCAGAAACGAATGCTAAATACATTATGCAGAAATACATTATCATATGTGATGTACATAATGTCAAGTGACATTCTTATATGATGTGATGTACTTTAAATTATTTTAACCTGAGCATAACATCTCTTATGCTTCTGCATGGAAAAGTATCAAGTCAACTGGAGCAGAAACACACCATAGGATGTAAATCCTTTTGATGTATCTGTAAAGCGAAACCCATGGACCATCTGCAAAGCACTCCCTGTCTTTTCCAACACATTAACCAGGATAGTAGCATATTGACTAGGCTTGGTTCAACAGTTTTAAAATGACAAGGTACCTACCTAGGTGCAAGGTACATTTACTTTCCTCATCTTTACAGAAACATAAAAAAACAATTACTACAATTACAACAACTACTTGTAATAATAGACAACACATGATATTACACTGACAATATATTACAACATATAAATACATTATAATGTTTATGATAATATAATATAATGAGACATGGAGAACCTGCATATTTGCACCCAGCATCTGACAAACCTGCGCCAGCCTCAATTTCACCCACAGACTTCTATTCTCATACCGCTCCAAGCTCCAACTAGTTACGCTTGCTTGCATTAGTGAATGTTTTCATATGGCACACTTTAGAGCAGATATACAACCATCTGAGTTCAGCTGATTTCATACACATCAATTCCCCGCCTTGAGAGGGAAAAGGACCCACACCACAAACAACTACCCTGGGAACAGATGGAGGGCTCAGCCATGTATGTTCATCTCACATGCTCGTAAACAAATGTTGTGAACTACTTGTCAAGTGAGGAGGAAACAATCTGTGCAATAACGGACTGAATATACAGGATATTCTATGTGCATGCTGTAGGTGAAGGCTGAGAGTGTAGTTAAAGATCTGCAAAACAATCATTAAAAAAAGGACTTTGTACTGCGTGTGGCAATGCTGAATTGAGTAACTACACTTTTGGCGTATGTCTGCAATCTCTCAATCTTTTAAATGTATATGAAAAAAACAAAAAATAGTATTGCTTTTGGTGAGCTTTATCATCTGTCTCTATTTGGATGGTTGTAACAGATAAATTTGTGCATAGTGCCTCAAGTGAGCCTTGTTGTAAGCTAACACTGGGCGTCCCATCTGACAAAGACAGGCTAGAGAGTTCAGTGCATAGAGGGCCGTGCATGTCGAAGTCACAAAGCTCACAGCAAGACAAAAAGCAGATTGTGACCCAATGAAATAGTTTCCATTCCATTCTCCTTTGTAATGGAACAGATACAAAGATACTTCTGACCTAAAATTGCTCCTTGTATCATCAATGGAAGCTTTGTACCAAAGAGCTTGGGTCACTTGGTTGCAACTTGGAAACCCCATGAATAATATGACTGACATAAAATAACAGAATACATAATTGGAAACTGTACTGTAGATGTAAGTTGGACCCACAGAATTTAGTCAGCTGGATGTATGTGCCAAATAAAAAATACAAAATGCAGAACCACAAGCATGCACATGTTTCAGTCTACAAACACTAGAGGGCACCAGTGAAACAACCTCAACACCAAAACAGCTGGCTGGGTAAACCCCCAATACTCTACTGATTTAGTAACACAGCTGTGCACTTTCACCCAAGTGTTTATTTATAGAATCCTGGAGCATGCCACTTACTCAAAATTAGATTCATTCCCCCATCCAACCAAACCAAGTACTACTGTATATTATGTTTTATTGTCTGCTGGTCGGCTAACTCACTTAAAGATGCTCCTGAAGTAGTTGAGTGCCCCAGTCAGGGCCCCGGGCTGGGAGAAGTTGTAGAGGTAGGTCTCCAGGTCCTCAGTGGTTAGCCAGCGGCCCTTGCGTCCAATCCCCGTGTTGCGGCTGGTGAACAGACTCTTTAAAGCCTAAGTGCGGATGGGGACAGAGAGGAAGAGTAGTGGGTAGGGAGTTAAGAGTATGGTGTAACAGAATGAAGTATGAAAGGAGAAAAGATATTTACTGAGCAAGGATGACATAAGAGGTGGAGAAGGATAAAGGAAGAGTGATAGAGGAGGATTAGGAAGAATGACGGAGAGGAATAAAGCAATAGAGCTAAATAGAATAAAAACACTAATAGGAGAGTCCGGAAGCTAAATAAGTGGAGAAAAGAGAGACTACTTTTTTGTGACGACCAAACTCCCTCCACAAAATCCTATTCAATTACGCTCTCGGCTTCTCTCCGGGTTATCGAGGCGACAGTCCCCGACAGCCTTACTCACGTCAGTGCCACCCGCAGCTCGGTCAGGCACCTGGCCTGGCTAGCCCCCACTGCCATATTAATGGGTCCAGGGAGAAGAGGAAGCCTGAGGGGCGGACCACAGAGCCAGGATGAGGCAGAGCTCAGCACTGGCAGACACAGCAGCGCTGCTGGAGGTCAGCTTGTAAGGGTACTGGTGCCCCTGGGTCACACCTCACCCTGACAGGAGTCACAGCACCTTGTGGTTGATGTATACAGAGAGTGACTGATTTCAAGGTGTAATATAACATGATCTGATGGTGCACCACTGAATGTGTTGTCATTCTGGACATTTTCATCATCTACTGTATGACAATACCTGCAAGGAATGTTCTGAGGTAAAAAGTTTGTGATTCCACTGGTTTCACAAAGGCATAATTGTTCAACTACACTATAGTCAAACAGCAAAAATTCCTTCCTTCCTAGTGCTGAGGCACCAGTGCTGTGTGGTGTAACTCAAGCGTGCGTGGCAGGTGTGTTGTGTTATTACAAGGTAATTAGGAGAGGTGCACTGACAAGCTTAGCTGACAAACTTGGCATCATAACATAGATCTCACAGTTTATGGCTGGCTCTCTGTTGAAACTCACGAAAATAGCACCACTGCATCCCTGAATACAAACTCTGGATGTACCTACTGAAAATGTATAATTCACATCAATATCACTATATTATCCAAATGTTCATAACGCTCATTACAGTTTAGTTGTGTCTGAACAATTCACTCCTATTCCTATTAATGACACGTCATGTAATCACAAATCTGTATTTCATGCTCCAGTCACACCATTGTGAGATTATAAAACAGAGTCACACAATTTTCGTTAATGGGATATTGCATAAAATAGTAGATGTTCTACTACGGTACCTATACAAACTAACCTGACCATAAAGGAACATTTGTTTCATTATCTGAAGGATTTTAGCATTGTATCTAATATCAACATTAAACATAAGAAGTAAACTACAATCCAATAAACATTACATAGTATTAATTTAATTAATCCCACAAAACAGCCCATCCCAGTTCCGATTTTCACTTGATTAAAAGTGCTGTCTGCACTTTTTTGTAACCAAAACTAGGGCACCACAATGCATTAATAAACAAAACATCTGATTTTACCAGAGCAGTATTTTTCTTTCCATGTTGCCTATTTGACTTTTATAACAGTGGTTGTTTAGCCATTCATTTCAGTGCTATCTAACATTAGTAGTAGGTCTAGAGCTATTGATTATTATTATTTCCCTCACAGGATCAAAAGAGTATATATACTTATTAGGATGGCAAGGATCGTCCCTGACTATCTAAATATGCTGAAAGCAGCATTGTGGTCCTTAAAGGAATTTGACGAGATCATGTCATCATGCCTTGCTAACTGCATACTTAGTCAATTACAAAATGTACATGCAAAACATCAATGTAATTCTGTCTCTCCCCAGATGACACATTTTATGCACAAACACTAACAAAAACAAGCTATTTTTGAAAACAACTACAAATATCACATCCTTTGAGGGTGAGTAATATAATTCTGACTAATTTTAAAATCCAACTGGAAATATTTAATGTTTACAATCTGACATATTCCAGATTATTTACAACAAATACACAAATCCCAGTGCCATATACCCCAGGGTATATAATGTTAACAATATAATGTTAACATAACAATTATGTACTTTCCTTGATGGATAACAAGCATATTTTTTGGTTGCATGGCTGGTGAACCCATGTCTCCACCACAAACCAGTTGTAGATTCATAATAGGTCAGTGATTCGATTAATTACCCAATAGAGATAATTACTTTGACCAGGCCTCCAATATTGCTATCCAAGTCAGCCAATGGGGATCATTGATCCAGCCCATCCTTAGATATAATTGGTCTATGCACCCATTAGCAAGAGTCATTGCTGCTGTTTTTGTCTGCAGTGTGAATCAGGAGTGGTAACAGATGGGAGTTTCTACGGTGTTTCTACGGTCACAGAGCTACCAGTGTTACCATGCCTGGACACTCTAGCATAATAAATCAAATGTTTTACAATTTTCATCTTAAATGTCAATGCTTTATATTCTTGGACTTTGTATTCTGACCACTAAATCAAATAGACAGCTTTGGTTTTGCTTTGATGCTTATGTGTGCCTCGTCACTGTGTTTGGATGGGCTCCCAGGTCCTTTCGCATTTTGACTGTGAGTCTCGTTCCTCGGTTTGAGGCTGAGACAGAATCACAGGCCTGGCCTCAGACAGACAGACAGATTCTCTTGGCAACGCCACAAGGTTTGCAACTGACAAACTCCCACAGCCCAACTTGAAATACAGTAAAGGCTTGCCTTCGGCGGTAATGCCTTTGCGACGAAACCCGTCTCGTAAGATAGATAAAACGTCCCAGCAATGCGCCGAAGGTAAATAAATGGCAGCTTTGCTGAGCACCAGCGCCTCCCTCACCCAGGGAGTGCTCCATCACGCGGTTTATGGGGTGGCCATCCACCAAACAAACGACGCTGGGCCCTGCCAGTGGGAGGCCGTCCAACACTACGACCTGGGACACCCAAAAAACAGCACTTAAAAAGCCTGATGGGATATTCATTGATCGAAAGCCAGAGCCCCCTTTGTCATCTTTCTCTCTCTCCCCCTTTTTCCTGCCATATGCAACAACAAAAAAAACATAACACTAAAACACACACATAGACACACACCCACGCACACACACACACACACACATTAGTAGCCCACCTTAAAGTCGTTGATAGAGAGCATGAGCTCAGGGAAGCGGGGCATCTGGAAGAAAAAGAAGTGACTGGATTTGAGGAGCTGACTGGGGTGGCGTAGGGCATAATCTGGAAAGAAGGAGAGAGAGAGACAAAAAAGAGAAGAGAAAATAGAAAAAGAAAAGAAAAAAGAGTGAACAGAGGAGAAAAGAGTGGGAAATAGAGAAAAGCACAGTCAGCCAACAGGTGTGGATAAAACCAGCCCTTCACATAATGCATTTGGCAGAGAAAGAGTCACATGCGTGACAAACAGCACAGACACAAGTGCGTGAGAGGCCTGTTTTAAAAAGATGCCCTCCTCTGCCCATGCCAGCCATATAATTACAAGTTCAACCCAACCCTAAAGGAGGGAGGGGGGGAGACAGGGAGGGCAGGCAGGGAGGGGTGACAGATGGAGGCTGGATCCACTCGATAGGATCACTTGGAGGGCGAAATAATAAGGCCTCCTCCTAATGACTGATGCTAATCACATTAACGAGTTTAGAAACACATCTCGCCGCTCGGACAGATACTCCAGGCAAGCCTCACCACATGAGGGCCATTCAGGCACCAGAGAGGAAGACAGGAGAGGATAGGAGATGAGAGGAGAGAGCGGGCTAGAGGGAAGGAGGAACAGTTGGAGAGGGGAGGAAAGCAGAGAGAATGAGGGGGAAGAAGGGAGGAGAGGCAGTGAGAAAGAGAGGAGAAGAGGAGAGAGAGGGGAGGCAAGGAGAGCAGACTAGCAGAGAGGAGAGGATAAAGAGGAGAGAGAAAATGACAAATTTTGACTTACTATGTGTCCGTGTGTGTGTGCTGTGTGTGTGTGTGTGTGTGTGTGTGTGTGTGTGTGTGTGTGTGAGAGAGAGAGAGAGAGAGAGAGAGTGTGTTCATGTGTACCTGACAGAGACGGCTTCTGAGACACAGAAAGCTCACCTTGGAGGACAGAGGGATGAGGGCTATTGAGCACAATGAGTTTGACCACCATCTCTGGGTAGTGGATGGCAAAGAGCCACGCAACGGTCCCGCCCCAGTCATGCCCCACCAGGAAACATCTGTTATAACCTGGGGAGAGAGAGGGGTGGGGTGGGGGGGTCAGCGAGCGTGAAAGAGAGACAGGGAGAAAGAGAGGGAACCATCCTTTATTCTTTAGTGAGTGACTATCTTTATGTGAGTATTTTGTGTTAGTGCTTGTGAATGCCTGCAGGCCAACACATGTGAATGTGTGTCTATATTAATGTACTTTTGTATTTTGGTATCATTTTGTGTATCTGTGTTAGTTGTGATGCATCTCTGCATTTTGAGCATAACTGTAAGATGGGATGGGACAGGTGTTGGAACAGAACGTGTGTTTTTTTATGACCTTTGAATTTGCAGTTATGAGTATGAGTGTGTGTGTTGTGTGTGTGTGTTTGTGTGTGTGTTTGTGTGTGTGTGTGTGTGTGTGTGTGTGTGTGTGTGTGTGTGTGCGACAGTGTGTGCATTTGATGAGGGCACATTAGAATCAGTGGAGCAGAAAAGGCCCTAATATGAGTTCACTTAGCGCAGCGGGGAGAGGAGGGCACAGGGTGGAGGGGAGGCACCAGTCCTTAGCAAGGTCCTATCAGGATACCGCTGGAAAAGTACTGTGCCTGCCGCCCACCCCACACACTCCTACCACCGGTCCACTCTCTCTGCTACCCCCGTGCCCCCCCCCCCCCTCACACACACACACACACACACACACACACACACACACACACACACACACACACACACACACACACACAATCTAATTTCAGCCACTTAAGATGGCAGATCAAGGTCACCATTTCCTCCCCGGAGGCACTCTGATCATATTAACCAGCCTCACTAAATAATCTCCTCATCGGTTCATCCCGTCATTCATTCCTTCTCGCCGCTGGACACAACACTGTCCCCATCTCTGTCCCTTATCTGTCAGCGGGCGACTCAAACGTTTGGAATCAGGGGTGAGGACGTGCGAGATGCGTGATACATCTACTGTATGAGGCTCTGGGAGGGAGTGTGAGGAAAACCAAGTGTCATGTGCACACATAATGTGTTGTCTGACTCATACGCAGAAGTGTGTAAACACACTCTGGACACCATGTCGGGCTTTTAGGGGAGAACAGCCTGGTTTTAATTTAAGGGGTTCCCCTGAACCCTAAGGGAAGGCAGAGTTGTCTTATTTCATAAGGAGACTACAGAGGCTCTAGTGGGGGAACATGAGTCAGCTATGAGGGGAGAATGTTTGGGACATGGGGCATGAATTAGCCGGCTGGTTGCTCAGTGACCTGTCAGAGGCAAACGCTGCCCCGTGCTCTGATGAGTCGGACTGGAGCGGCCGCGGCGGAGCCCGTGGGCCCGGGACAATGCCACCAGGGGAGGATGAGTTTCACCCTGATGTGCCACGGCAAGTCCTTCAGCAGCCCTCCCTCTGACCTCATCAGTGAGTCAACGACAGACACTAAAACAGCACTCCAAGACATCGCCATTTGTCTTTCTTGACGGTAATGATGGGGAAGACTGATGGGGTCAATTAAACAGCTTAAGTGACTGACCGAAGCCATGCATAGGGAGACAATGAAACAACAAGGAAGACCGAAGTGAGAAAAATTGAGTGTAGGCCAGAAAGGTATATTAAGATATCATTACAGCATATCAACACAGCATGATATGGGCCAGACTCCAGTTCTGGGAGCTATAGGGAGAGGAAAGAAATGGACCGAAATGACCTCACCAAGGTCAAACATGCTTACTGAAAACCTGCCCTATCTTATCACCTCAGAGCAACCTTACAGACTGGATAATTATTCAACCGTTATTTTAGGGCTCGTGGATAAGGTGAGAGAAAAACAGGGACAAGAGTAGAAGCAGAGAGATAGAGAATGATAGAGTGAGAGAGAAGGAGCGAAAAACAGAGCTCACCCAGATATTCCACTATGTCCTTCACATCAGTGACCAAGTAGTCGAGACGGTAGCTGTCCGTAGAGAGCGGCTGGTCAGACTCTCCATAGCCTCGCATATCCACAGCAACCACACGGAACTCACTTTTGAATTCTCGTAGCTGGTAGCGCCATGAAAACCTACATAAACATAATACACAGACTGTCAGGGACCTTTTATTTTCACACTGCGTCTAAATTAGTACCGTCAGATGAACACAAAGTTGACGATGTGAAGAAAATCAGCCTTATGCAACTCTTTTAATTACAGTAAAGAATTGTGTATTCCACTATTTAAGAATGTCTTAACTTTACTTAGTTTTGCACTAGCTGTCACCCTCAAGATAATCTCAAGCCAAACTGTGTTTCCACAGAAGATTTGCACTCAACTCCTCGAGGCGTTGCCTTTGAACTTGAGCGGAGAAAAAAAAAACATGCGGCTTGGGATGAATGATTAAAAAAGTAACGGCTGTTTCCAGTGGAGAGGGTGACCACTGACCAATGAAAAATTCAGGGTTATAGACATTGGAGATTCTCCTCAGTCAGACAGGCAACGCTCTTCCTGCAGAATAGGAGGGAGAGTGAGTGACAGATGGAGAAAGAGGGAGAGAGAAAGACAAATACAAACAGAGAGAGAGAGGGAGGAAAAGAGAGAGTGAGAGAGAGAGAGAGAGATCGAGGAAAAGAGAGAGTGAGCTCCCTAATTGAAGATCTTGTAAGCCGTGAAGCTGGAGCTGAGAAGAGCGGCAGAAGGTGGAGAGGCCTGACTGAGATTCTGATGACTCAGTATCAGCACACAGCAACGAAAAAACCCAGGATGTTAGAATATAGATGAGGTTTAAAATAAAACAGGCCTGCCGAGGCTCCAATACACCACACACTGATACACACACACACACACACACACACTCACACAAACACACACTCACACAGAGGCTCATCCATAACCGCCCACATTTCTTCCTATTCTTCAAACGTCAAGGTAAAACACCACTTTGCACTTATGACTTTTTTCCATAATCCTCCATTTTGCATCAGTAGCAGAACAGTGGACTCTCTCTCTCTGTGTGTGCCTCTCTTCCTCTCTCTCCCTCTCTTTCTTTCTCTATCGCTCCCGCTCGTTTTGAGGATGTCCAGCGGAGCAGAAAGCAGCCACGCCATGGTAATGAAGTGGCTGTCCACTCCTTCTCTCTCTCCCTCCCTCCATCTCTCTCTCTCTCTGTTTCTCTTTTCCTCCTCCGTGAGCTACGGTCAGGCTAAAGGCTTCTGACAGCACCCCCGCTCTCCCAATGGTGCTTGCCGTGGTTGTGCCTCATATCACTTAAAGTGAAAAATGATCCGGAAGAAAATACGCCTTTGGAATCAAAACAAGGGCACAGACCGAGTAAACAGCAGAGATAGTCTGTGGTGAGAGACAGAGCAGAGAGTTTTATTGGGGGATTTTTTGCAGGAATGGTTTCAATTACAGAACTACAAAACAATATGCAAATAATATGAATGAGAATAACCTATATGGAATATATAATAAATAAACATGCCATGGCACAGCTGGTATAGCTGAGTGTTTGAGTCTCAGTTGGAGCATACATTGGTATTCCTATAAGCTGGCTTCGAATAAAGCCATCTGTCAAATATAAAGGAAATTATTTTTTATTGACATTTTGATATGGACAGAGAATTCACAAATGCTCTCCAATCTCTATGCCATCTACCACTGTTGTGAAGCCACACTGAGATATTCACTATTTGATTAAAAGCCAAATCCAAAAAATCAGACACCCAAGTCCTATAACAGTCAGTGTTTCCCACAGAATTTAATTCTATTTGTGGTGGTAGGTTTGCAGAATTAACTTGAATGCAAAAGTTTTTAACAAATTAGCGCAGGGTTATGATGCTAACCAGATTTAAGCACAATTTAGCCTTCTAGTCATCTTCTATGCCTTGCAGGATTATTAATGTTGCCTTTAAACATGCATGTAGGTTCGTTGAGAGACAGAGAAACAAGGAGAGGCTTTACAAAGGTGCACATACCTCTACAAGGAAAGAATTCCATCCAATTGAAATAGTACAACATTGATAATCATTGCGTGGTGGTCAATGTTGATATTGTGGTGGGCCGCCACAAATAAGTCTGGGATGGGACTGACAGTGTTAACCTACATAGTGGAGATTTCTCTGCGGACAAGTGATTATAGCATCGTTGGCTATGTGCTTTGGTGAGTGCAAGCGTGTTTCAGGTACTTTGTTGTGTGCCATTTTCACAGACACATGCACATTACATACACACATGTCTCCATGTCTTTAGCCTGATGGACAGGTGGTATGGTGGGCAGGTGCCAGGTGGGTGTGCTGACTGCGTGTCACATGGACTCCCTTACCAGAACTCTGGGAAGCCGTGCAGCAGGAGCATGAGTGGCCGGCCCCTCTCCCCTGCAGCCACATAGTGGAACCTTAGACCGGACTCCTGCGGTGGTCCAGATGATGAGAAGAGGAGGAAGAAGAACGAGAGATGGTGGTGGACAGTGGCATGGAGGGGGGAAGAAAAGAGAGATGGAGTTGGAGAGCCAGTTGGGCGGGGGTACAGAGAGAGAAGTGAGAAGGACGCAGAGATACAAAAAGAGAAAGAGGAAGGAAAGAGAGAAAAGGAGAGAAAAACATGAAAATGAACAGTGTGGCAGAGAGAGGGAGAGAGAGAGAGAGAGAGAGAGAGAGAAAAGAGAGAGAGAGATGAGAGACAGTTATCAGTCACGCTTAGAAACACAGGCCAGTCTTTGATGTTTATGCCTTGGTGCCCTTTGTCACGAGCGGCGTAACTGTCAGCCCTGATGCAAGCCTCATTTCCACACAGCTGTCTACTTTATAGGGCCATAAAACATATGCAGGTTGGAGACCAGACTTGTAAACACTTTGTGGCAATATTAACAGTCGCAACATTCATTATCCCAACTTTGACATTTATGTTCCAATTCATATCTAGCCACGGTCATAATACATTTCACAATATGGATTGGATTGTGCCTCCCATAGTTATAGGATCTGTAAACCATGATCAACATTATTCAACTCTGTACTCTGCTCTCTGAGAAATAGTTGTTACATATCCCATCTCCTCAGTGTTGCGCACAAAACTGTTATCCTTTATTTAAAGCTGTATACATTTATTTTATTAATTGCTTGCTTTACTCATTCTCTAAAGTGCTTTCTGAAAACAATTGTTAAAAACAGCCAGTGCCCAACATACTGTATGTGACGACGGAGGGAAAACACTGTAGCCTAACTACTGTTAAGTACGTCAAATACCTACTGATACATTTAATATTAGTCTAGGCGAAGTATTAAATCTGTTTTGATTTTTTCTTTCTCACAGCGTTGAAACGACATCGAAAGTTTGAGTCAGAACACAGCGCATAGAACTGTCAGTGACCAATATTCATCCAATTGTCATTGTTGATCAATAGCACTAGCAGATAGCAAAGCCCAATTGCGCACGGAGCTGTCTTCAGCACCACGGGGGGAACGGTTTGCGATTAACATTGAGCAGAAAATGCAAGGCTGCAACAAGCGGGAAAATAAACCAGTGTTACAACAATATTCAAAAGGGGTTCGTCAATAAATGTCTCACGATTTCATTTCACGCCCTGCCCGCCTCTGTTGATATCGTTTGCGTGTGCCTCTAGCACAATTTGTCAGCCTAGCCCACATCAAGCTCGGAGGATTCCATTCGTACTACCCATGCAAACAGAACGTCGAGACTTTCGTGTAATATAACGTACACCTTACCTTTATTCTCACGTAGCAATGTGTTCCCAAGGACGTGTCATTCAGGCAAGCAGGGGGGTTCTCTCTTATTGCCCACTGAAAGGTTGTTGACGGCCTTATGAGGATGCTCCACCAAAGTTTCAGAAGCGCTACGGCTGTGCAGAGGGCACAATAACCGTATATCAAAGACCAATATCCTATAACTCTGATCTTTAACGTGAGTCGAACTGTCAACAACAGCAAGTTGTGGAGCAGTCTCGCCATCTTTACATTACCGCGGGAATATTGAAGTCCAGAAGACGATGCGGCTATGTATCGATTTGTTGCGTTAATTTGCAGTCGTTCCATAAATGATGGACACCATTGTAATCATCTAGCTCCGTTGGTAGAGCATCCACCGTACTAGGTTACTTGTCCACCGGGGAGGATCTCAAAGTAAGGGCTCAATAAAAATGCTCTGGAGCGCAGGACGTCAGAATTCACGCTTGCGTGTGACAGCAAGGTTGCTTTGTCCGAGAGGTGTTTAACACCTCTCTTTAAACCCCAAATTGTGACGTTAACATCACAGAACGTACCAAATCAGCTAATCTCTGCAGGCGACTTTGCTCCGAGCAAAAACCTCTCCACGTGCCAGGACTGCAGAGCAGACTGATAGATTATTATAATTAGCATTCTCATTAAAAAGATGAATAGGACAACAGACGGTCTTAAAATTGGGCTTTCCTCCCTAATTCTCACGTATAGTCTACAATGTTCCTTCTCCGCGTAAATTATTTACCAAATGCTTAATTATGAAATTAATATATCTTGGCGATAGTCATAGTCTATAGACCAGTGAACAATCAAACACATACTGTGAATCAATCCCAAGATTACCTATATTGGACATAGGTCTACAGATAGCGTTTCATTCCAATATGAGCGCATGGGAATAAAACTGGAAAACATCATTTCTATTCTTGGAAAGGGCATGGACCAGCGTCCATAACGCCGAGAGCATTCCGCGCGGCGTCATCAGATGCGAAGAACACACAGGAAATATTGAAAGGATGAAATCATGTCTACTATGCCTAGGCAACTGCACGTTCCCATATGGTCATTTTACAACTGGAGCGTAGAGACTGCATATAATAGACTATAAGTAATCAAGTAAGATAGGCTATGGCTTAACTTTCAGTGTTGCATTAAGGGTCAAACATGAGATTGACCTTTAAACTCTAGGATGAGTATTAATGAATGTGCTTCATATTTACCACTCCATCGAGCCTACCACTCTATAGATTGTAAATAAGCCTGATAATTTGTCAATCTAATTAAAACACAGTGGTTAGACAAGACGCACATCAGATTAGGTCGGTCTGACTGATCAGGTTCAAGAGCGATGGAGTTGACCTTGTAGTAGTGAGAGTAGCATCTTGGTCATTATGCGCCATCCATTGAAACCTGGATAGAGGCTATCGAGTCACGACCCTCCCCAGACCTATGACAAATTATCTTTTACATTAGAAACGTTTTAGATTAGCCAACACACAAAATACAAGACAACGATTTATACGGAAAATACTGTTTTGTTTAATGCGTTAACCTCTACAGTAGGCCTACGATCCTTTTGTAAATTATATATTATTTTGTGTTTTTATAGCATGACATGCTCTCATACCGTGAGATACAGAATAAAGTGCTAATGGAATAAGGAAATAGACGATAGGCCAACAGTACATTTGGACAAAGAAATAACAAAAACACCTCTACAACTTGAAAAGGTTCTCACTTGCCAAAACACTTAGAACATTCTGCAAGAAAGTAGACATTTTAGGCGCACAGCTGAGCGTCCAGGGGGGCACACTGATTCTATGGCACCTTACTTTCATGTGCACAGGAGCAAAGGGATATAAAGTGGCCGTGCTATGGTCAAATAGCAGATTCTGACGTAAAAAAAAAAAAAAAAAAAAAAAAAAAAAAAAAAAAAACTTTTACAAGGGGAACGTGTTTGAGTGTTGTCTTGAACATAATGCCTTCTTATTGGTGTTCAAAATGTACATGAAGATACCAAAATTTAACATTTCAATTAAGTGACAATCTTTCATTTGAACGAAGCCCTCAGAAATCCCATGCACTGAAAACTGAGATTTGGCAATAAAACAGGCTACAACTAAACAATTAACCCCCCAAAAAATACAAAATAAACCTTTAACTGGTACTTATACAGTAACAAAATATGTAAACTCTTTATTACAGATTAACAAACACTTCCAATATTTACTTGCATGTAGCCTATTGAGTTATTTGACAAAAGAAAAGGAAAATAGAAAAACCTTTTTTGTCCCTCAATTTAAATAAGACAAATATAACACTTAACATACTTTAGTGGTGCATCACTGAAGAGGAGTAAATGAAACACTAGGGGAAACAGACCGACCCCATTTATAACAGTTCACTTATGGTACTGCCACTTCAAAACTCCAGCAGAGAAAAATTGGATATAACATTTAAGTTGCAACAACTGGAATGCAATTCTTTTTTTTTCTTCAACTTGATACTTTCCAGAGTTCAGACCCCTAGGTTAAATGCTCTACCAAATAGAGAGAAACGGTAAGATTCAAAGCACTAAATGAGACTAAGTTCAATCAAATAATCACAAACTTACTCTGTGTAGAACATTTTTTCACCCCCCTCCCCAATTTCCCTCTCAAAAGGTCTGCTGTTGAACAAATCAACAGCGACTCAGTGCAGATGGTTCCTGGAACCCCAGGAACGGGTATGAAGGAGAAAGGCAAGAATCTGGTCCTCATTCAGCCATATACATACATGTATATTTATATATATATTTATATATTTAACATTGTACAATATCTACAGGATGCATGCTTTATCACACCCTCTTATGACAGAAACTCCACCCTCACTTAGTTTTTTCTTTTGTTTTACAGTTTCAAACTCAACCACCTGTTTCTAACACTGTGACCCGTTTCTGTCGTCAAAGATGTTAAGTTTCAAAGTTCAGGCATCAAGCATCTTGAACTTCTGGTTCTGAGGTGGAAGGTGCAGGGCATGTGGGAGTTGCGAAGGGGGACAGGATTCCAGTCAGTTTGTAGCTGAGTGAGCTAGAGTGGCTCTTCTCAAACGTGGCCATGATGTCACTTTGCATAGTCATGTCAATCACACCGGACATCTGGGGATAAAGGAAACTCAACAGTTTAAGTATAGAACAAAATACAAAGCCCAGCGAAAATCTAGAGGTCCAGACATGTTCAGAAGTCCGAGAGGGCCACACAGAAATCCCATGAAGAGCATTTCTACAATATGCCCAAACACAGAAACTAGACACTCACGGCCTCTCGCCTGCGCCGCTCCTGTTCTCTTTTGCGAGCCATTTCGCGCTGGCGGTCCATGCTGCTCTGTGTGCCCGGCTGGGGAGGCGGCGTGGAAGGCTTGGCCTCAGCTGGCTGCTCCTCCGTGACCTTAGGCTGGTCCAGGATGGCAGCGATTATGGGCAGCTCACCAGACTCCACCGAGTCCTGCCTGGTTGGAGGTTCTGGCTCAGAGCGCAATGGCTGCTGGGGACTGTATAGCATCAAAGAGGGAAATTTTTATATGATTTAGTAGAAAAATTGGTGAAAGAAATATATTAAAGGTGCTTAAACAATGGTTCTTTATACTCCTTTCAATAAGCAATTCTACAACTTTACTTCTCTATCCCTGAAAACGGAACACTCTTTTGGCTCCTGTTCCTTTAAGAACTTTCCCTGTACATGAACTCTGTTCTGACTGCAACTAATCTCGTCACATGTGAAATGAGACGAAATTATCACATTCTTGCTGGTGGCAACAGGTTTGGCATTTTATGAAAGTCACTGGGTTAGCACATAAAGCTTTACATTTACTGCTTTCTTGCTTAATTTAAGTTAATTTTCCCATTTCTTATGCCAAGAGAAGATGCATTCATATGATTACTAAGATCCTGGATGGTTTTCTTAGTGTCAATGTGGGCAGCCGTGGCCTACTGGTTAGCGCTTCGGACTTGTAACCGGAGGGTTGCCGGTTTGAACCCCGACTAGTAGGCCACGGCTGAAGTGCCCTTGAGCAAGGCACCTAACCCCTCACTGCTCCCCGAGCGCTGCTGTTGTTGCAGGCAGCTCACTGTGCCGGGATTAGTGTGTGCTTTACCTCACTGTGTTCACTGTGTGCAGTGTGTTTCACTAATTCACAGATTGGGATAAATGCAGAGACCAAATTTCCCTCACGGGATCAAGAGAGTATATATACTTATATACTTAATGTTTGTGAGATCTTTAAGATATTAGCTGACATTTTCAAATATTAATTTACACTGATGGCAATTTATTCATGTGGCGGTTAAATCAACATCCACTTGCCAAGTAGGCAGTGGCACATTTAGGGAGACATTTAGCATCAGGAGATGCATAATGGGACCAGAGCCAGGCAACTTGTCCAGAGCATAATCTTCAAATGATCTATACATTGTAATAGCATTTTCATGCATCCCAGGTATTTCTTTACTGCCTGCCATACCCATTTCTCTCTTGTGGCTTTCGGTCACGACCCGCATCCAGTTGCTGTCGCCGTAGCGCCCGCTCCCTTTCCTCCTTCTCCATGGCAACCTTGCGGAACTGCTGGAAGCTTTCTTTGGAAGCTTTGAGTGTAGAGGGGGCCAGCGAAGCCATCTTAGCCAGACTTGCCCAGGAGTCGGCGTTCTTCAGTACTATATCCTGTGTGTGGTTACCCAGATTGAGAACAGCGTTTAGGTCAGCTTAAATGGGGAGATTAGCAACATACTGGAAGTGAAGAGCTTAATGGAGTTGAATGTGCACCTTTTTGGGCTGACTGGGTTTGACCAAGTCCGCATTAGGTCTGAGTTGATCTTCGCCGTCATGATGTCTAGTGCCTACAGAGGTGTATATAAAAGAAGTCCATTAAAAATAACAGTGAGGGGAACTGCAGTGCATGGAACTTACTGCAATGGAACCCCCCTCCCCTCTCTTTCTCTCTCTCTCAGTCACACACACACACCCTGCTTACCCTGCAGTTTGGACTGCAGTGAGGGATCTCCTACAGGCTCGTCTTTCTGTGGAGCAAGTGTGTTGGGCTGCAGCAGGGACAGACAAGTTTTGGATCATGTTTCTGATCACGCCACATTGTAGTGTTTAACAGTTTAACTTTTCTATTTCACTGGCTTAACAACTGCCTTTGTGAAAGGTCAAGGCAGAAAAAAAAAAAAAAACAGCCAACAAAACCATTTTAACAAAATCTGAACAAAATCCAAGCATATTGTGGATCAATCCAAAACAGTTCACCAAAAAGGTACAGTGACCCTAAACTAACCCAATACAAACCAGTCCGAACACAGTTTAACTGATACAAATCCTTGTCAAACTTGTCATGACTGTTTTTACACAGGTATGAATTCACTGGTCAAGGACAAGTATGATGACCAAGTTCTTACCTCTGTGGGGGTGGTAGCCACACAAGGCGGAGAGGTCAAAGGTGACAGGAGACGTGGCACTGAATGGAAACAAACAGACAAAGAGGAGAAATTAGCCCTTCGCGCCTCAACAGATTAATTCACCAGCACAGGGACACGCAGCGCACGAGTGCAGGCAGGGAGCAGCTGGGGGAGAAGAGGCATCCAGAGACACCAAAACACTCGACGGAGCTCCAGAACATGCATGTAAGCAGGCGGCCAGAAGACACACTAGAAATCATGCAAGAGTACAGAGTCTGTATCCTGTTGAGGAGGTAATATTGTCGGTGTTGAGTGAGAGTGGGGGGAGAAGCAGGGAAGGCATGAGATGGAGGTTGTTTGCTGACGCGGGTCAAGGTGGATCCGTCTTACCTTCCTCCTGCTGGGTACCGCTACTAGGCTTCAGAGGGTTCTCCAAAGGACCAGGAGAACTCGGCTCCAGTCCCGATTCCTGTGAGAGGGGCTGAGGGATGGGGGCAGAGGTATCGGTTGGGGACAGATAAGGAGAACTGGTGGCACTAGTGCCACAGAAAAGGGGAATTGTTTCAGCAGGGGTGTCTGACGCATCTCTGTGTGAAGGTGTGGGGGTATTGGGATTTGGTGTTGTTGGTGAGGAAGTGGTCATCACCGAGTCCTGCTCTATGGGAGGCTGTGTATGGGGGCCTGTCCGGTTTTTGCGAGGTAGAGGGGCTGCTTTGGTGCTGGGTGGAGCTGGCTGTGGGGGCAGGCAACTATGTAAGGCTGAAGGAGACAGTGGGATCAGAGGGAGGAAAGAGTCAAAAACAAAAAGGTAAATAAAAAACGTGTTTGTGTTAGTCGTCAGCATATGGCCTCAAAATGTCACTTAAAAGGAGGCAACGTCATCCGATCTGTTCCCTTCCAAGCAGACCAAGCCTTTTTAAAAACAACAGTCTTAAATAAATCTTGAAAAGGATGCTTCTTTGGGATAATGTAGTTCTGTTTAATGCAAACACATAAAACACACACACCTGGGGGTGATACAATGCACTCTGTTGGAGGCAGAATGCCATGCCGCTTCTGTGTCAGACTTTTAGACTCCGCAGTGGAGGCTGAAACCTCCCGGGCTGAATGGGGAAGATCTGATGACCCGCTGGTCTGAAGAGATGCCTGTGATGGGTCCTCTCCTACAGGGCCCTCCTTCAGAAGGCCTGCACGCTGCGACTCCTGTTTAAAAATACATTACAGCCACCCTTTTAAGAAGTCTGCTGCAGGTCTCTCATATCAAACATCCAGGGGCAGTGACTACTGTTCCTACACGTGACCATCACAGCATTTCTTGACCCAGTACATCCAAATTCCAAACAAACAGACATTGTCTGGATTGGGTCGTGACTTTAAGAAATGAATGACTATTAGTACCTTTGTTTTTACTTTCTTTTTGTGTGCGCCGGTTTTATGATGCTTCCGCTTTGCTTTCTTCTCTGCAAGACACGCACACAAGGCACATGATCACCACTGCAGTCGGAGAATTGAGCCAAGCTACATAACTACAAAGGAATGCCTATGCATAATTTCATAAAACACCATGTGTGACTCAGCTTCCCAATGGAAAATGTGCAATGAGGTATTTTTACTACTCCAGTCCAGTATATACAAATCGCCATAAAAAAGGAGGATCGAATTGAACACTCTGAGGGAAACAAAACATTGACAAAACCACCAAAAGCACAAACTAGACACAAGACACAAACTAAACAAAGTAACTTACCTCTATAATAAATTATATAATTTTGAGCCAATTTCTTCTCATCACTAGCTTCAGCTAATACGGAGTACCAGTAGTGTGTGCGATGTCAGTGAATACTAAATTTGTACTATGTGACGGGACATTAAATACAGAGAATTTTGTGAAATAAAAAAATAAATAAATAAATAAATAAAAAAAACACACCACTAATCTTAAAATGTACACCAGTCTATGATTTTTTTTTTTATTTGAACCTCAAAGTCCAATGAAAAAGCTTCATACCTTTTTAAGGTAAAACGCAAACAATTTGCACAAAGCTACAAAACAGCACATTCTCCTGCTTTTTGATGTAAAAGCATGACAGTCTCTTGACTCTAGTCTAAACCTTCATTTGGTCCAGCTCCTATCCTGCTTTGTTTACAATCTAGTGGGTACCTTTAACATAAAACAAGTGTAATGTACAGTGTATCCTTTGTTTCTAAGTCAAACAAACTACATATAAAACTTTGCATAACAAAAAATAACAAAAGAACGAGAAAAGAAAAATACAAAAACGGGTACAAAGGAAACTGATGCCACAACCAAAACCCAGTCTACAATGAAGTACAGAGAGGTGAGCACTGGGGCCTAAAGAAGCAGCACAGAGATGAGGGGTGGGCAGCACAACTAGTTGGATTCCAAATGGGACATTTTTGGTCACATGCAAATTAACATCAACATTTTAAATGGCTGATGGCATTGAGGCTGTTCAGAGGATTACAAACTATTTTAAAAAAGGCTGCCAATAAAGGGCTATGCAATAACTCCATAGGATGCCACTGTGAACTGGGGAGGAAAACTGAACTGTAGAGGCATGTTTGTCTACTGCACCACAGGACATTGATTGGCTTTTCTTTATGCCCCAGCATTACCATTACTGATGTGGGTGAGACAACATAGAGCAACTGCAATGTTAACAAATCAAAACCTCAAAAAAACAAATAAATATAGCTCTAAAATGAAATGTGAGGGGAAAATAGTTTCATGTGATAGTTTATTCTCTTAAGGAGAGAGGAAAAAAGTGCTTGAAATACAGAAGAAAAAAAAAAAAACACCCATTCAACTAAATGAAATCAAAACGACAAACACACTAAAAAATAAAACCTAAATGAGTTAAACTTTCAAGTATTTGGTTTTACCAGCAGGAGATAAAAAAAAGTGACGTAGGTGAACTTTGCAAGGAGGTGGATAGTGGTGGGGGATATGTGTATCCACAGACACAGATTAGCGTTTATTTATTCATAAGTTCGTTTATTTCTCCGCTCGTTTATTTTTCTCTTGTCCTTTTTTTGGTGGAAGGTGTAACAAAAAAACGGTGCCGTTGTGCATCCTCGCCCTATGAAAGACAGAAAGCGAGGAAGGGAGGGGGAGAGAGGTGAAGTGGAAGGGTGGAGTGGGGTTGGGGGGCGATGGATAAGAGTGCTGAGCGTGAGACAGCTAACCTGATTCAGAGTCACTGCTATCAGAGGAGCTAGAATCACTACTACTGCTGTCGGAGCTGGAGGAGGAGCTACTGCTGTCGCTGAGGCGCGAGCTCTGGCCCATCTCGGAGACCGCTGAGGGGGCCTCATCTGTGGGGAGGACAGGGGGAGGGGAAGAGAGAGAGAGAGAAGGAGACAGAGATAAGCTTCATACACAAAAACATGTCAACTATTACCACTGTTTTGAGTGGGCTTGGGAAAGAGGTCTCAACCCACTGATTTTATAAACAGGCTTGCATATCTAGAATTAGAAAAATACTTCAGTGGAATAGTTAGGTAAGTTGACCAGCGACATGAAGCACACTATGCCGACTTATATAGCATCTTACAAAAAATGACAAAGTCTGCTGCAACCTCATTTCAAACAACCAGCCAAGTTTGTGCATAAAGAACAAGGACAGCGAAGAACAATCCAAGTACACACGCTTGTGATTAGTCTTTGCTAGTATGTGTCTGCTTTTAGTCAGCATGTGATTTTTCATAAAGCAAGCTGTGTCCTTCACCATCAACTCAGCACTTACTCTTGGCTTTCGTCCTCTTCGTGAGCTCCTCGCCTCCGTTCTGTTTGTCAGCTTCCTTCTTTGTGTCGTGCTTTTCTCCTTTGGGCTTCGCCGCCTGTTTCTCTGCGGAGGATTAGAACCGAGAGGAGAGTGAACTTCTTTCCGCTCAATGGAAAGAGCTGACACAGGCAACAGTGACTCATGGTTTCAAGCACAGGGACCTGGGGGACCCGACCGAAACTACACATGACCTCCACTCAGGGAACATCATCAGCGCTACAGTGTGCTAATGCTATGCATGACTTACTCAGAGGCAAGCTATGCATTTTCCCACAAAAACCTCTCTGGTTTGGTATGATTGCAAACTTTGGTCTAAGTGAATACAACATTCCTAAGAAAATGCTTTTCAAACAGTGTTTTATGTGCTACTTCAAAGGCATTTAAAAGGCACAGTATTGTGTTACCATTAAAAAAAAAAAAATGAAAAAATGTACTCACGGCTGGAGCTTTTGCGTCGCTTTCTCAGGCAGGTCTGGACGAAGGCCTCCAGCATCCGGAGTGTTGACGGCTTGAGCATCTCGAAGTCGATCTCGATCTCCTCTGGGTTGGTGTCACGCAGCGCAGGCTCACGGGCCTTGATGATAGTCACCACCTTGCCCAGCTTGTCCCCTGGCAACTTGTTAATGTCCAGACTCAGCCTCCGCTTCTCCTCGTACGACATGGGCAGAGCCGGAGCCTCGTCCTCCGACAGCTCAATCGCGTCCTTTTGGCGACTGCAGGAGGACATTCCAAAAGGAACACAACTTTTAGTGACTTGGATCTCATGATGCAGATTATGAATTTCTGCAGGAGAGGAGAAGAGATGGAATGTTGGTCTTTTACCTGGCCTTGCTTCCCTTCTTCTGGCCTTTGGTCTTGGTTTTGTGGCCCTTCGTGTCGTCCCATTTGCGTTTGGTGGCCTCCTTCTCCTTTTTCCTCTTTTTGTCCTTTGACTTTTCTTTCTTCTTTGGCTTCAGAAGGGGCACTTGTGTTAGCAGCTGTAGCTGCTCATGGACGGCCTTCAGCTGCATTAGATATTGATGAACAACAGTTGGCAAAACTAATGATAATAATCATCGTCATCATCATCATCATCATCAAGCGATCCGCAATCTAAATCTTTGGAAAGCATACTATGCTTGATCATCATGCTACTAACAACCAGCCAATCTAATTTGTTTCTCTGCCAACACTCGGTGCCTAGCAACAGATTTCTAGTGAAGGAGCAACTCGAATTAGGAGTGCCCATGACACTGACAATATTAGTGCTGATTTTTTAAAAATCTTACAGAAACACACACAGCTGACAGTGGCTTCACTCAGGCACACATACATTTAAATTACCTCAGAGGATGGCAAAGGGAAAGAATATTATGTCAGCCTATTAGACCTGGAACAGGAAATTCACTTATACAAAGTGATCTACCAATTCATTTTTTTTTGGAGAAAGTGACATTTTCAAACGACCGAAGTTGCCATTGCTCTGAAAATGGACAGTAATGTGAGCGGACCTGCTCCTGGAGATTGGCCAGACGCTTTTCCCGCTCCTCCTCATCCTCCTCAGATTCCGAGGAGCTGTCCGAGTCAGACGAGCTGTCGCTACTCTCCGAGCTGGAGGGGCTCTTCACTGGCCTCTTCTCCTTCTGGCTGAGCGGCCGCACGGGCAGATCACTCTTCACCGGCTCCGGAGGAATCTTGGCAAAGCGAGACTCAAACACCTCCTATAACAAGGAAACAAGTAGTGCGTCAATTTCAGGCTTTCCGGCAGCAAAATTCTGATTATTTCCCCCGCACTTCTCTTCTCACATCAACGTAGGTAATTTTTGATGTTCTTGAAGGACCCCATCTTGGATTTTGAGCTTCTAATAAAGGCTGATGTCCTTGTGACTTTCTGATTAAAGGCTGACGTTATCTAAGAATCTATAAGCCATTGCTGGGATTTGTGTTTATTTCTTCAGCTTTATAATTACCAATTCACTATTTGAGTATTAGTTTCATCATGATGAGGGTGGAGGGGAGACATTGTCCTAACAGTTATTACATCTGCAAAAAAAATATATCTTTGATTTTGACCTAAGACTTTTTACCCATTTCTTAAAAATCTGTTGGCATAGCATTATTAATAACCACTGCCACATATATTATTTCAGATCACACTGAAGTAATACAGTCTTACATTACAACACATGTAGGTTGCGATGAGCTGAAACGCACCTGTAATCTCTGTGCCATGGCAACAACCTCGTGAGTGGGGGGATTGTATTTGTAACAGTTAGAGAACATAAGCCGAACGTCCGCCGCAAACTGCAGGGCATCTGTATATTCTCGGGTGTCCATTTTTCTCTGCAAAGGCAAAAAAAATTGTATATTCAAGACCACCCACATATACTTCCACCTACGCCAAGTTAATCCCATGAGTGCTTACAGGGGAAAACGCACATCTGACTAATTCACAGCAACTCTGAGGGTATCGCTGACAGCAATGCTAACAGTCATCATATCTTAGAGCGCCTTTTATTAACCAAACATGCAATGCTTATTGACTCTCACGATACACATACATATTCAAGTTACATGCAATGAAACATAATTATGAAAGCAGTCTTGTGTGTCAATGAAGTTAATCTTCCTAGAGATATTCGATAGCCAGCTCACTAGTGTTACACAATCTAAAGAATTTTTCCTCTTCAAAGAACACTGAGCTATTGGTTAAGGGCTCTGACCTTTATGGTGCCCATGTCCATGGGCTGCTGCACAATGTCATAGTAATCATGCAAGCAAAGTCCCTCCACGTCCACGGGCTTGTAGAAGGGCCAGGCGTAAGCATAGTGCTTCTTGGCAAACATCTCCTTCAGGATGGTGTTGCAGTGCTTGAGGCGCTCTGACAGCTTGGCCCTCTTGGCACCATGGTGATGCTGCTGAGGCGAGTCAGGCAGGTCCTTCCTCGGGGGCTTGATGGGCCGGCCGCTGCCCCGCCGGGAGATCACCTTAAGTGCCTTGGCCTCGTCCACGCATGGCGACGGCTCGCAGCTGGGGAGCGTGGAGCCCACAGGCGTGGTGGTGTCTGCTTTTCGCTTCACCCCTTTCTTGATCTAATCGGGGATGGGACGAAGAGAGGGACAGCATTTGTCACGTGTGTGTTTACATGTGTGCAAATAGGTGCATATCAGACACAAATCATAAACACCAAAACACTCCACCTTTAGAGGAGGTTTATCTGTCTGTCTGAAAAGGGAACTAACTTTTGCAGAGAGCTGAGCAGAGAGAGGGGTACTGGGCATGGTGTGAAGCGCTTCTGGGGGGATGACCGTCACTGTCTGCTGGAACACAACCTCTGACACGGGAGACTGGGGCCTCTGTTTCACCAGGCCTGCAGGCAGAGAGAGAGAAAAGAATCGCATAGGAAGAAAAACAAAGGGAGGGAGGGAAAGAGGGATGGAGAGAGAGGGGGGGTGGAGAGAGAGAGGACAAGGGGCAGTTAGAGGCCCTCATGGGAGGCAGTATGTTTCCATGAATGCAGTATAATGGTGTAGACAGCTTTATCTAGGAGGACCCCCTCGAGGACAAGACACGCTCAAGCACCTGACAACGACTTCCTCCCCTTCCCCGGAGCCTTCGTTGTCACAGCACTCATCTCGGTCTCTTCCTGAGGCATATCCGCTACCTTCTCCAGGAAGTGCTTCTCTAGAGCCTGGGCCATCAGGACAATGTCGTCTCCAGGCTGTGTAGGGAGGATAAGACATCATTAGATTACACAGTATGTTCAACACTGCTTAATGAACCCATTTGCAAGAGACAATAGTCTGCTTACTCTATTGTACAAATAGCAGTTGGTGAACATTGAGTTGAAGTCTTCAATACATTCCATGGCCTTCCAGTAATAGTTGTTTTCTAGACGTTTCTTGATTGTGTTCAGATCCATGGGTTTTTTAATGATTGTATAATAATCCTTGGGGAAAGAGGAACACAAAATATAATACATAAAAATGATTTCTACCATATTAGATCCAACAATTGCCCAGAAACAGTAAATGACCCTTATAACATTAAGGATAATTTAACTTGTCTTTCAATTCAATTTAATCAGGGTATAATAGACAATCAATATCATATCCAAGAATCCACAAAGACTACAAAAAGAAGTCAAAATTGTTCATTATTACAGTGCTTGACCATACTTGTTGTTCTTATTGACACCCTGGTAACCCTTGCTATGGGGGGCTGGCACTACTTACAGGTAGCTGGAGCCTGACTGCATCCACAGGGAATCTGAAAGGCCAGGAGAAGTGATGCCTCCACAGCGCTCGCACCACCACCTTGTCCAGGTACTGCAGTTGATTGGTGAGACGGCCGGGCTTCTTGGGGTTTTTGTACTCTGGAGGCGGGGGATTCCCGCCCGTCGTGTTCATGGGAGGTCGCATCACATCCGACATCTCGAGGGGGACAGCAGGGGGTGGGAGCCCAGAGCGGAGGGTCTGTGGGCGTTTTTTTGAAAGGGGCGGTTCAGTGCTCACTGCACATCTTCTGCCTGTACCACTGGATGGGGAGGGGGAGAGAGGAATGTTCAGCACTGGGGCATGTTTTATTTTTGCTGACGCAACCATTCCACTCACACCATTACTCATGAAAAATCAGAAATGAGAAAAACAAAAGGACCAGTTCATTGGGACCATTGTAAAAGCAGGACTGCTAGAACTAAAATAATAATAATTTTTAAAAAGATAAAGAAGTATCTGGTCACGCAGTGCTGCCTTACCCAAAAGGGATTACTAAAGCCCTAAGAAATCCTTTGTCAAACAGGATTCATACTCTGATTAGTTAAGCCAGCTAGTTGTCCAGCCATGGACATCAAATTCAGCTCAGCAGACCAGAGCACAGAATTCTACCACTGGCAACTTAACTTATGCCATGTCAACCCTAGACATGTCCCACCAAAACAAGTAGCAATATAGTACAAAAGAAACAACTCACAAAGAGCAAATAGCTCTGGTGCTTTATTTTAAAAAAATTAAATGGCTTTAGATGGATAGGCATTAAAATGGATTATGGTCTGCAGTAGCATTCATCCCATGAAGTTCTGTAATACACTCAAATCCATTCCTTTTCAGATATATGGTGTCATAGAAGGACATTCACCACGCATGCGCCTCTATTAAACTAAGGATACACCGTTTTTGAAATTCTGTTATTTTAAGCTTGAAGGAAAGTTTTCCAACCCGACACTGGCCCACAGCTAAGCAGATTAAATGAAACACTGCAAGCACTGCTTGAACACCATGGTAAACAATTGATATTTTGAGAACCATACATCGCAGAAGTATATATATATATATATATATATATATATTTTTTTTTTTTTTTTATTATAGGTTTTAAGACAACATAAAATACAGTATAATCTATGTTCAGACTTAATTTCCAATTGGCAGACATTAAGCAGCCAGAAATGCTCATCCTGTTTAAGTATGTTTTGCCCAGTGATGCCAGTTTAACAAAGGACAATTTTAAATGGTTTCGGGGATGGTCAACAATGTAACACCAGCATGCCATTACATGGAAGAACCCAGTACACCAACATCCTATGTCTACAAGTCCTGCTTGAGTGGTGGCCACTGCCACCTACTGACTCCACATATGTACTTCCTCCACAAGGAAAACCAAAGACCTAAGTGACTGACAGTACAACCAATCATAACATTGCCTACGTAAGTGGAGAAAAACTTAAAGGCCCCAAGTTGATCCATAATTTAATGATGCCACTCAGGACACTTTGTATTAAAAGCTTACCTGCTCACCCAGACCAGTGGACTAGAACAGAACTATGGCCCGATACTTTATGGAACATACTCAGAAGCAAATATACACAGTGCTCTTCCATCCACAAAAAGTGGCTACTGCACCGAATATTCAGACAGTAGTGGATGCACTTGATTGGGGGAGGACAAGGAATTAGGATAAAGAGGGCAAACTGACCATACACTCATGGACCAAATAATGAATGTGTTACCATTTGGTCCCAAGATAAGGCATGTGAAAAATAACAACATCCCTGACAAGTAATCAAAGGCCAACAAACCTTCCACCAATTCATACCACAATACTGTTGACAACATATATACATGGGCACAACACTGGCTGGCTGGACATTGATAGTTCATAAACTCTTTGAACATAAAAGTTGTTGCCAAAAATCTAACACATTATCCAGGAAGTTCCAAAAACAATTGAAACACTGGACAACTATGCAAAGACTGAGGCAACATTGCATTGGGTCAACAAAGGCTAAACGGAAAGAATGACTGTCAAATCATGATCAACCCATGTTGATGATCATTCTACATCCACAACACCTCTCCAACACTTAATGCAACATTTTATACCACTTACCCCGATCAAGAACTCAATTCTTCAAATTGGGCATCTTCTGTCATAATGGATTTGGCCCATACCCAATCAAATAATTTACATTACAAGTTATGTAGAGCTTTCTGTTCAGTTTATTTGCAGGAGGTACATTTGATTTTACATATGAACTATTAGCCCTGCCAAGGACTTACAAATTCAGTTCAAAATAAAAACAAAGAGTATCATGTAATAAACAAAGGCAAAAATTTATTTAATAATCTATCACTTCAAAACAAAACAATTACACATTCGCATTATCCTAAAGTCAAACGTGGGAACAACAGACCTGTCATTTTAAACTGATGACGAGTCTGTCCGTTTGGAGGGGGGAAGAAAGGAAACAATTGCGGCATTTGTTTTTTTATTTATTTTCTAGACGATTACAATTTGTGTTTGAATAATTAGAAGCCATTGAGATGCTACATGTCAAGCTTGTTGAGGGCAATTATTAACTTAGTTAACGTCGACAATGAACGATCACTGCCAACGTGTAGGGTGAGAGTTGCAAAGATGGAACACCGCAGTCATAACTGCTGAAAGTGTAAACAAACTGGCCAGTAAACTTGTAAGGTTACATATTCGTGGTCAACTTATGTGTTTAATACATTTTAACGGTTATCTTTACAGATAAGCATGTCAATAAGGTTACCTGCATGACGTTACCTATTCAAGTTAACGTTACTTTACGATGAATTACCAGTTAAAGACTTTTCGCACAAGCAGTAACGTTATATTTGACAGAAAAGACAGCTGCCAACTTCTAACGTTAAACACAACATTAATGTTTAACGTTAACATTTTCGAAACTTAACTGGGTAACTTAAAATACCGTTTATCGCTTAACATTAGCTTGCTATTGATACCTTAGCCAATGTTATCGTTCCAATAAACCTTAACGCTGGTTAATGATCGTTGCCTGGAGATAAAATAACGTTAATGGATACGCAACTTTGCCTAATTGCGTCAATTCCTGGGCCATCAGCATAGCAAAAACGTGTTATCGATGACCATCACGTTGGCTACTTGCAAACTCCATTAACGTTAAATAACCATAGCCATGCCCCAAGATTGCATGATGCAATCAGCACCGTCAAACAGTAACAGTTGTGGTTAGCGTTAGCTAACGTTAACGTTACAGTGCACGTCAACACGAAAACAAATGGTTGTTAGCCAACTGATCATGTGCTTAATAATCAACGCTTTATACCTAAATACACTTCCCATTCTTACTAACTTAAGATAGAAACATGACATTTTAATCATAGTTACGTTCTTAAAATGGGGTCACTGAATACACGTTTGTCTCCATGTTTGGATATTTTGGCTGGCTAGCTAGCAACAAAATGGCGACAGGAAGCACTGGCCTTAGCGTGTCGCAAGACAACACGTAGAGAATTGCGTCTTTTAAAAACTAGGCTAGTGGCCCTCCACCCTCGCAGATATCAGTCCACCACAGCCAAGTCACGACATTCACATACAGGCTATGTACAGAAATAGATTTCTGTCAACACAGATCGCTTCGTCAAACGTTAGTTAATGTTAACTAATTCAACCTGATCTCAAAATTTACCTTTCCGTCTCTGGCACAACAAGAGTGTTTTTACTGCCGAACTGAGACAGACGTTCTGAGCCGAGATGTTCTGCTGGACAGTTGAGACGTGCTGGATCTTGACGCTGTTACTCGCGTTTATATAATTACCCAACTTTATATTGTATTTTAAAATAATCAACTGAAAAACAACCAATGTACAATCTTGTTTTTAGTTTTCGCAGCAAGGCAGTCTTCAATGGCGGACGTCTCTTTGACTAACCGCCTGGTATTTATACCCTTCTGTTTGGAACTCGAGCTCCAATTGGTCAAAACGCTTCACGTGCCACAGTGCTCTTCGTTTTTCAAGACGACGAGCAAGTAACACAAACAATGTACCCTTGCAAGATTTTAAGTGTTCACCGTCGACCTGACAGACTTTAGTTAAGCATCCATCCCTTAAAGAGCTACATGTAAGGTTGCACGGCGAAATTACTCGAAAAAAACCAAGGATATGTACGTCAGAGTATTTTTCAAAAGTACGACATAACTGGTCTGTGGACATCACATGACCATTCTAGAACATTCCATTGATTTGTTGGGAAAGTACTGGTTAACTTCAACTAATTCATCCAGCCAGTTGTTTCAAAATTACAAATTACTACCTATCAAACGCCTAAACTTACGGAAACCCTGCATGCTTGTCTCCGCGTAGCTTCAGTATTCTGTAAGCGCTAGATATGATATGATAGCGAAGACAGCCTTGACAAAGGGGCGGGTAACATTCGTCATGCGCATGTGTACGGCGCCCGAACTGATTGGCAAAGGGATTGACGCCAGGGGTAACGTCATTAGCCCTGTTTTTGGAAAGGCTAGATCGCATTTAAAACGAATGTTGCTCTTGTGTTTGGAGTTTTTGGATTTTACTCACTTTGCTAATTTATTTAAATGATGGGAGATGTCCTCAATCTTTTCAGTTCCATGCCTCATCAAGATTTTAACAAAGGTGTCTGTTGTTTTAAAATGCTAATTTTTCAGTCTAAAATTAGTCTATACTAAATTTAGTGTCTTAATGCTTGGAAACTGTTTTATTCACAAGTTTTCTCGTAACAGAATGCTTGGGCCAGACAGCCCTATAGCCTAATAAAGTAGACCTGAAGCAGATTCAGAAATTAGCCTAGGCTACTTATTTTTTCCCCCCCAATGACATTAGCTCTTTGTTTCGATAAACTTAATAGGCCGAAAGATTAACTTATTCAATTTAATTAAATTCAACTAATTCAATTTAAATTAAATTATTCACTCACTGAGCAAATTCAAATTTAGCTCAGAGTTCCCGCTAGAGTCTACTATAATTTGTTATATTTTAATGTGAGGAAACAAAAGCATTTCTAATTGATTTAAATGGTCACCTCATTCAAGCTGAAAGAAAGATCTGCTTATGCAATTTTGCAGATTTTGAATGCATATATTCACATTCGTATTGTTATTAAGATCAGGGATGGATTTTTGCACGGGCCTACCGGGCCCAGGCCCAGGGGCCCAAGGGGTCAGGGAGCCCTGAAGCCCAAGCTTTTGCATGGAATCATTGCCTCAATATCAACAAATCAGGATGTAGGCTATGAATCTGATTGAATTTAGTATTGGCCATCCCCAAAATGCACCAGAATACAGGAAATCCCATCAAACAAATTAAAAATGGACCCCCCCCCACATATACGACAACAAGTGGGGGGCCCTTAATACATCTGGGCCCAGGGGCCCGAAAGTTCATAATCCGCCCATGATGCATTATTCAACATAATAATGATAATTAACATTTAGGCTACTCCATCATTTTTGTTAATTATCTTGTCAATTTGATTGTTGAAATAATATGTGCACAAGCCTAATATAATTTCCAAAACCTGTTTAAGCCAATTTACTAATTAACTACATGTATGCATGGATGCCTGAGTGTAGGAGATGGCCTAATACAAATATTTTTAAATGGTCCACAAGAGAGCAGCATTGACCACATTTTCAAGTATATTGAAAATTGGACCTCTAGATTTAGTTTGTACCAACCAAATTCAGAGAAAGGAGTATCCTAGAGGGTTAGAATAAAGTGTCATTTTGGTGAATTTATGTCTCTCCAACAGATGTTTTTTATCGCATGTTTTTCTTTTTTTATGGGGGAAAGAATTCAGCAGCCATTGTAAAGTGCCCTCTTTGTTTGCTTGTATTTGAGATGAAAGACCCAATCATTCTTTGAGACTCAAGAGTTCAAGGGTTAATGCTCAACATTCCAGTGAGGTCGTTCGTCATGTATGAGAAACAATTCAAGAGACAAGATGCTTGAGGAAAAGAGGCAACAGCGTGAATGAATCAGATGTTCTCTTGTATTACTATAAAATACAATTAGATCATATGGTACTTGTTAACACCTGATAAAATGAACATTGTAAGCACATTCATGAGAGCACTGCACAGAGGTGGTGTTCATGAGGGTAAAAGACAGTGCATTTCTTTGGCAGAGGCATGGGTTGTTTTTGTAGAGCTTGCTCCAGCAGCAGTATCATGCTCTCAGTGTCCATTCCATGTTTCTATTTGCTTTTTCACTTCTCCAACGTCTCTACCCATACCTAGAGTGTGAAACAAAGCTGCTGTGTTTGTTTTGCCAAGTAATGCTCTCAAGCCCCTGTTCCTCTCACTGACCTGTCTGTGGTTCTGTGCCACAGAAGGCAGACATCTGCAGCTTTCCTTGGTGTGTATGTGTTTACTTATTTACGTGAGTGTTAATGCTATGCCAAACGATCCCGCTTAGTAGTGTTCAATGAAGGCAATGAGGTGTCATGGTGTCATGTTACCATGCTAGGTCCCTGTACACCCAATTCAATAGTTGAATGAAAATGGATTGTTAAAATGAAAGCACACAGCATGTAAATATGCTCAGGCCTTTTATGAGGCCACAAATAAATATCAAAATACAGAGGTAGCTCTCTCTCTCTCTGTATTTTCTCTCTCTCTCTCTCTCTCACACACACACAAACACATACACACACACACACAAACACACACACACTCGCACACTCTTTCTCTGCCTGTGTGTGTCTCTCTCTAATAATCAAAGAACAAAAACATCAGGCTTGTGTACATGATGGCCTCTCATCTTCCCTCCTTGCCTGAGTCGCAGTAGCGGGCGAGAATGCTGAGAGCACACAAACAGACATCAGCACAGCGGCCTGTGCCAGCCAGGGCCATACATATGCATGAGGTTGCGGAAGATGCTACGAGGAGCCCTTTGAGTGGATGCTCCCGCCGACACTCCAAAGCGGCACATCAACATTCTCAGCTGAAGCACGACAATGCTCCGAAAACAAAGTTTCTCTGTCGAATACAGGTGCTGTCTCATTAGTGGGATATCACTTGCTCTGACATTTAGGTTGTAACCAGCCACAAAGCTTATCCATTTCCCAGAGATGCTCCAGCTAAGCGACAGAGATCCTGTTTGTTCAGGGCGATGCATGCTCAAGCACCCTTCCACCCCTCACCCCCACCCTGAAAAAGGTACGTGTATAATGATAGAGAAGGAAGCAAGTAAACAAACAGCCCAAAGACAACACACATGTAAATGTGTGAAAAACACAAAAATACATCACCCTGCCACCCTGTTCCCCAATAGGAGACACTTGAATAATGAAAGAAATTGTAAACAAGTAAACAAACAAGGAAAAAAACAACATGATTCAATATATAAATGTCTCTTTATTTCTCTCTTTCACAAACACAGACACAGACACAAATCCACACACACACACAATGAGCAATTCTGAAAAAAAAAAACATTCAACTTTAACATCCAGCAAAGTATCACCAGTCTGAGTGATATTCATAAAAGTCAAGGCTGAAAGCTAACATTACATGACCTTTATGTGCCTTATCATGGATAATCCACCTTGACTTAAGGATGGCCCTGGCATTTGGTGGGTGTGGATCGACTTCATCCTGCTTGTTGCAGTGCAGTGATGTTTCCTTCTGATAAGTGCATTAGAGGTAGTACAGCGCCAAGGCCAGACTTTTTGAAGCCACACTGAAGGCTTGAGGCCTTGAATCAAACCTCCCGAGAATGATAGCCTTATCACAGATTATCTTTCAAGATAAAAAAGTGCCATGCAGTGACAATTTATTAAATTGATTTATATTTTGTGGGCATGTTCTTTCAAGTCACTTTTCATAGTGTTTTTTTTCCCATAATGTGTAAATCCGATAATCTGCAACTGGAATATCTGTGTGTTCAAAATGATGTTGGCTGAGGCCCAAATGTATCACTGTTGTTATGCTCCTTTTAGACGGGAGAAAACTGACCTCATAGACTCTAAAAAGAAACTGGCCCTCAATTAGACATTGTGATGGGATTTATTCAAGGCAGGTTGCTGTGTATTTACATGGCTGGATTGTAGCAGACCAATGTGATAAGGTTCAGATAAGAGATCTACAGCTTAGGTTACTCATGCCACATCTTTTAGAGAATATGTCCAGTGGTTCTTTACATTTTCTTTTTACTAAAAAATTATGCACACAATACCCAATGGGATAGTATTGACTAGATGAAATTAGGTGTTACCTTGTGTGAAACAGACAGGATAAAATGTTTGAACATCCAGATACAGATTCTGATTTTTTAAAAACCATCTGCTTCTTTCACATGCATGTTTTTCATTCTTTTTTTCCATCCAAAAGTAAGACATTAAGATTTTTATCTATGATAAAACTAGTTTTGTCCTTTGTGTAGATTAGTCCTCTGTAGGCTAGGTATAGGTTACTTTTTAAACTGGAGGGTACAATGACAGTTTGGCAGTAAACATCTTTTAACCCCAGTTTAATTTAACTTGTAAAAAACTATAAGAGTTCTAACAATATATATATATATAGCATATATACACACACAATGGATTGACCTTTTTTTTAATCTCAACATCACTACATTTTTGCCCAAAATAAAAAAGAATAATTTCGTTTAACATGTGCAATTTAAGCCTAATTGATTTCCCAAACTACAATCATTGACTTAGCTCGAGAGCAGGCGTCCATGGTCGTGCACGAGCCAAGATCTGATCATTCTCCAATGAAAAGCAATAACTTGAGGTGATTGATGTAGTCCTCAGCCTCCTCCTACTGGCCCCACCTCCGGCTGAAGCACATAGCGAAAGCGGGGGCAAGGGATTTAAAACTTTTTAGCGAACTATTACCGTGACTATTACCCCATCATTTAGGGAATACTGTCGCGCTGTTTGTCATCACATGTTTAGAGGAAGAGGGACGGCGTGTTCATCAACTTTGAGAGAAAAGCGAAGACACGTCCCATCTAGAGTTTCGGTTCATGGGCTCGAGCGGCTCCAACAACTACAGCAAAGTTCACGTTGACAATTCTGGAGAATTTCGGGGTATGTCCGTTTTCATGTTTTTCAAGCACATCGAAATATGATTCTCTCAGTAGTATGTTTTGTTCATATAACAACCCAAGGACGAGTTTGTGTTATGACAAAACTTTACATAGCATCTGAGAGCTCGTTGCGCGCTTAGTCAGGACAACTTCTGGGGTGATGAAGTATCTGCATAGCAAGGATGCACGTTTCTCAGCACGTTGTTGTCATTGTGCATTTCTAAAACTCTCTGACGTATAACACAGTTTTGAATGTGTTTGGCATTGTCCGGTGAGCTGGTCTGTGGTGAAATATAGCCTACAACTACGTTGGACGTTAACATTTTGTTTACAAGTCGGAATTCCAAGATTAGCTCTCCAGTGCGCGTTATGTTCTTCCAGTGCATACAGAGCCGTTCCTGGTGTATAAACAACGTGTTGAATTCCAGCCAATGATTATCTAAGTTCTGCGTAAAAGATTGTTTTGGTTAATTCATTTTTGATTATTAGCGCGCGCTTAGTAGAAAGAGCGCAAGAGTCTGTGAATGACAGCCGGCGTGAAGTCTTGACGCATCGATATCTCCTCTGGTAAAATGCCTCAACATATCATGTGTAATGCGTGCTACATCTTTAAAATACAATTGGATAGACTTAGCCTATATACAGATAACTGCTAGTATGTGTACTAGTAACAGTCAATAACCTCTAGACAATGCCATTAAACATTTGTGTTCTGTAGGCCTATAGTATGAATATAATGTGTGCTTGTTTTATAGCCTATTCTTTTAAGTCGTTGAGCTGTCCAAACTCTGCAGGGTCTGCAACCACTCCGCTGACTCCTGTCAAGCCTCACAGGCTGTGAGATAAAAAATATAATTTGCCCTGACCTGAGCACAGAGACTAAACTACAGAAACAGCAAGTAAGCTGGACGCATGCAGGTAAATTACCTCCTCAGAGAAGGTTACACATACAGTACATCCAAATTGTGGTAGATTTTCGAGAGTTAGAACAGAAGGTGATTTTGGCATTGGCAGATCTGCTAATAGTTGCATGAGCTCTAGTGAAGTCTGATGTCCTACTTCTGTTTTCCAAAGAAATTATGCATTGCCATAGGCTATTGTCCATAACTCGGGAAAGGATTATGTTTTCAATCGTCTTGAAAGTGTAATAAATTACCAATATGATTTGTTGAATGGGAGTTTTCAATGACATTTTACATTCTTTTTGTTAGTTGTCTTAGGACTTATGCTGACAACAGTTATTTATAACAGAGATATATCAGGGATTTTACTCTCTCCTACTGTCTGTATTCATACAGGACACTCGAGTTATGGTGTGAGAGCATTGCAAAGCGAGATTACTGATGTCAGTATAGAGCTGCATGTACTCCATTAATAGCAAGGGCTGTCTTGGGTCTCACCCAGCCTCCTTCAGTATTGTCTCTGTGTGCTGAGCCTTTATTGTTTCAGAGAGTGATGTGATGCATGAGCAGATTCTCTGTGGAGAGAGAAAGGACAGAGAGAGTGAGAGAGAGGTGGGAAGAAGAGTGATATTGGTGGCTTTGCACCAACTTTTTGTTGGCATCCTTAGAAGAAAGCAAATAAAAGGATAAGCTTACTGATGATATTTAATGAGCTGTACATGGAAAATAATAGGTTTCATAAGGCCTCAGTTTTTGTGACTTTTCTTTTTCGTTTGAGTCTGTTACCTGTTGATATAGCCTATGCCTAAAATGAATCTCTTGAAGATAGTATACTTTGCATTCTTGTTAGCTGTTAATATTAGCTATCATTGTCCTGATGCAGCTGTTTACTTGAAGCAGTATGGTTTGTGCAAATTTGGAGAGGGTTTGTGTGCAAGGGACAGAATTTATGTTTGTCTGTTGGATGCATCTTATTTGTGGATTGATTTGTAGTTGTACAGTGATGCACAGTGCTCTATAATCTGGCAGGTATTCTCTGTATGATGCTAGGAGAGGACAAGCAAGAGAGCCTCAGAGCAAAGCAAGTCTCTCAGGGCCTGTGTGCATGAGCTGTCTGCTGTGACTCACTAATACGTCTGGTGTGTGCTGTGTGGGTAAGCGCATAGACAATAAACACACACACACACACACACACACACACACACACACACCCCCTCTCTCTCTCTTTCTCTCTGTTCTCTCTCTCTCTCTCTCTCTCTCTCTAATGCACACACACACACACACACATCCCCCCCCCCCCACACACACACAGACACATACACACACAAAACCACATCCAGAATACTGCAAGCTACAACACCTACAGTATAACTTTGTTGGTAGACAGGGCTATGACCGTGTCTATTACTGTGTGTGTAGTGTTTATCTCTGTGTGTGTCCCCACACGCATTTGCATGTAGAAGCATGATGCAGGTGCGTGAGCGTAGCCTCGCGCAGCTGGCCACACCATGCGTCCCCAGAGAGTCGCACTTCGACACGTGGCCACGGCCCTCGCCAAGACACAGAGAGAGAGAGAGAAAGAGAGAGAATCCATTTGGCTCGAGCACCCACGTCCTCGGCCATAAACATGTCAACTGGGGCTGCATCATCAGTCGCTTACGCAATTAAGGAACAGGACATTGTTTAGACTGAGCATCTTTGGCAAAGGGGCAGGCCAAGCTGTGCAGCCAGGACTTATCATTTCCAGACATCAGCAGTCTAGTGATGTGTGCATGGTTTCCAGTCATCAACATTTTCAGGCCTTTTAGCCGATTATCACTTGTTGACACCTGATTGATTGACCCTGTTGAAGTCTGTGTGGTACTGTATGAACTTGGCCAGTGTTCTCGGAAGGCATGATATGATCCTTGTTAACTTCTAATAAATTATGAAGTTTTGTTAAAACTTAGAAATTGAAATGAACAGGATATTTACTCTAAGATTACTGAGGAAGAGCAAGAGAGTGATAAATGTAAGAATTCTCCTACAGGGCAGAGCAACATACATCCAGACAACAACTACAAAAATAAGATCTGGTGCTGTGATTGCATGATTAAAAGCTGACAGCTCTTCTCAGGGTTTTGAGTATTGTAATCTTATAAATTTTTTATGACCGATATTAAGAAATGGTTTATAAATTAAGACATTACAGAATTCTCTCACTGCGTTACCTTTAAAAGGTCTATGTCACTATCTAGATTTTTTTTCTCTAATGGATGGTGAAGGATATGTTTGTTTTGGAATGATCAGAGGAAGCTGGTGGCATTGGAGAGATAGGCATGTGTCAGTGGGCAATGCCAAAACCCGACAGGTCACCCCGGCAAGATTGTCAGCTGCCCCTGACCCCACAGAGCTTTATCTGTCATCAAACGATGGACGTCAGGCCAGTGAGATAAAAAAAGGAATGTTTGAAATGTTACCAGAACTGACCACACATGTGTGTCCCCTCAAAATGAACCATATTACTGCATCTGTTTTTTGTATGTTGTTATGGATTCAGTCACCACTGTGCTTTCATGTGCGTATGTGCTCTGATCTGCTCCGAGTGTCTAAGTTTGGACAGAGTTAGTGGGGGAGAGAAGGAGAAAGAGAGAAACTGAAGAAGAGAAAGTGGAGAGAGATAGAGAGTAAGAGACAGGCTTAGAGAGAGAGAGAGAGAGAAATAGAAAACTACACACGAAACCATATGGCGATCACGGCTCCTCCTCCTACGCTCTGACAGTGTGGAGTACTTCATAGCTACTTATTATGTTCAGTCTGGGGTCTGCTGCCTGTGCCGGGGCGCTAATGCTTTTTCCAGGCCTCACCTCTCCTCCCCTCTCTCCCTCTTCTCCCCTTTCTCCCTCTCCTCCCCTCTCTCCCTCTCCACAGCGCCGCTCCTCTCAGCCTCTCTGCCTCAGCTCAGCTCTGCTCTGAGTGAGCGCGCGAGGGCCTGAGTCAGATGAGGTGACCCTCCTCCTCCGGCTCGCCGCAGATGCATTGTTTTCTGTCGCCGCCTCCCCTGTGATTGAATGCCAGCGTGATCCGGGCATCGGGGGCTTAGCTACCAGTCAAGGGCGCGGCTGCCCGGCAGCGTGTCCTGTGCGGGCCCCGCAGTGGCATCCTGTCAGGGAGATATTTACAGAAGCAGGGTCGAAGGCCCGCGCTGGCTGTGAGAGAGGAGTGATGGTTTTTGAAGTGTCAGCGTGGGCTATTGGTGGGTAATGAGGGGAGAGTGGGCAGGTGTACTAATGATGTGCTAAAGACTAGCAGCTGGAGTGTGTCATGTGCTTAAGATGTGCTGGACCAGAGGGCCTGTGGTGGTCACTGGTGCTGGTGTGACCTGGAGCGTGGGAAATACAACTCTCCATGGTGACCGCCCATCACTGTGGGTCAGGAAATAGCAGTGCGTGTTTATATATGTGTTTTTTCGTGTGCATGTGTTACTTGCTTTTGATATACCTTTGTCCCAAAAGAGGAATAAAATGTAGTCTACACTCTCTCTCTCTCTCTCTTTCTCTTTCTCTCCTCTCTCTCTCTCTCTCTCTTTCTTTCCCTCTTACTTTCACTGTGTCAGTGAGAGAAAGTGATATGTGTGTCTGTGTGTGTGTATGTGCTTGTGCATGCACAGTATGTGTTTGTATGTATCTGAGTGAGGGCTTATGATAAATTGAGTGTGAGAGTGAGAGAGGAAACAGATGTGTGAGTGTATGTTGTGTTTCTGTGGATGCATGAGCATGCTTCTGAGTGAGAGAGAGAAAATGTAAAAAACATGTGAAAGTGAGGTGTGAGTGTGTGTGTGTGTGTGTGTGTGTGTGTGTGTGGGGGTGGATGTACATTTAAGTGAGGGAAAGCTGTATGTGTGGGTATGGGAAGATGGGGAAACTGCAAAGGAGTGGGAGTAGAGGGGATGTGAGGAGGGGTGGGGTCACAAATCAAAAGAAGGGGTTACTCTCCCCGGCCAGCCTGCTTGAAAGTGTAGTATTTGTCAGGATCCTCCAGGAACGATGTGCCGCTGGCTTTGGCCACGGCAGCAGCTGCCTGCCGCAGGAGTGAAAGGTTCCTTTGTTTCGGCAGCTGTGCTGCGATGCACCGCAGCGTTAGAACCGCAGCGCTGCAGCGCACCTTCATCAACCCCACCTGCCACAGTGCACTTTGCCGCCTGGCAGAACTGCCACCCTGTGGTTTCGCCCTCGTGGGAGGTGGAGGTGTGTGGGAGTTGGGGGGTGGGGAGGGGGGCTTTCTTTTTTAATGTTCTGTGAATTACGGTGATCCAGTAGTTCGAAGTTGCAGAGATATAGACCACACAGCTTAATAGAACACACACACACACACACACACACACACACACACACACACACACACACACACACACACACACACACATATATAGATTATTTTAGGTCTCCTTTTAATTTAACTCAGTCATGACCACACTAAAAGGGACATTTGCCCTCGCTTTGCCAACACGTGCCACAGAAACACACATCATGCTTAGTGGTGTGGACAAACGGCAATAGACACAGTACCAAACATGTCTGGCAAAACCCCGTGGAGTAAGAAATAATATTTGCATCTAGTCTTTAGACTTAAATGGAAAAAAACTCCAAACCACCAAATGTAACTATACACAGAACGGCACAGGTGTGCACCAAAGCTGGAGATTGGTCTGGCTAGATTGGGGCTTGTTGCATGTGCATGTGGAGCTGTGCCATGTGCTCGTGTGGTGGTATTAGGCTTCTATTGTTCGATGAATCCCATGCTTAGATAAGGACTTACATGGGGGATGTGGAAGGCAGCTTTATCCAATCTGGCTTGGCAGTTTGATGCTCGTTTGATTCTGGAATGCCAGTATGGCTATGCATCAATCAGGCCAGTTCCATATGAAATCATTTCACAACAATGCTAATATCACAGGGCTTTTAAAAACTGATCTGAACTCGCACGCAACTGTGGTGGCAAAGATTCACTGTACTTGTTGTTTCATCTCCTGGTGTCCCTGTGGACTAGAAATGGAAATAGAAATGGAAAACTCAAATCGGGGTGAAGATGTGGAACCAGAGAAAGATGTATAGTGTTTCCAAGAGCTTTCATTCCTGCTACAATAAACTCTGAGCAATAATTTAGAATCCAGTGTCTGCCTGTTGGAAATATTAAAGTGGAATGCTGTGATTCAGTATTAATGTGTTATTAGAGCAATTGAATGGTTATTTACTGGTTTATATTCCAGTATATATATCATGTGTATATGTATATATATCACGTGTGTGTGTGTGTGTGTGTGTGGGGAGTGTACACCCTGTTGGTCATCATCTGCTCTTTCCCCCTCTTTACACAGTTCAACTAGGGCCAAGTCCGACCCCTCAGACTAGCGCTGGGTTGACCGCTAATTCCCTTAGCCAAAGACCCCACAAGAACGGGCCAGCATTTCCTTGCGCTTCCCTCTCTGCCTGCCCTTGACCAAGGCTAGTCCACCGCACAGCCGAAAATACAGAGAGCTTTCTGATGGCGACCACTGTGAACCAGCCCAGATATGTTATTGAATGGAATGGGTGATCAGTATCTCAGTGTGTGTGGTAAGGCATACCACAGCAGCAGGTAGCCTTCATGTGTCTTCAAGCGTTTAATTAGCCGGCTGGGATTAACCCACCGCTGCCCTGGTCAGCAGGCTGCCCCACTGCCTCTTTCGTCAGGACACTGCAGAAAGACCCCCAAATTCCCCATGGCCACAGGTTGTGCTTCTGTTGCTAAAATGCCATCAGACTAATCTGACAAGTCATTCTCTCTCTCTCTCTCTCTCTGTCCATCCCATTCTCTGTCTTTCTTTTCATTCTTAGCTGACTGAAGGTGGAGGGGAGAGAGCGCGTAGCTGCAGACACCTTTAGGAGAAGGCTTTATCCCCGACGCACTTTCTGGTATCCTGCGTATCCTGCGGGTGGAAAACTTCCTGCCTGTTTGTCCAGGTGGTCTCAGCGATGCCACATCGACAAGCCCATCTTCTGTTCTTTCTAGCGCTCTGCAGCGTGGCCTCTGCAGGTAAGAAGTTTTTTTGACTCTCTCTCTCTCACACACACACACACACACACACACACACACACACACACACACACTTTCTTTCTCTTCCTCCCCTCTCCTCTTGTGCAACATATGCGGTAACACTTTGCTTGCATAGTCCACCCACAGATACTTAACAGATCATCTGTTAAGATTCAAATTCAGTAAGTTCATTTAAAATTGTGAATCATCTTAACCAAATTCAACCGCTAACATAAACCTTAACCATAAATTGTAGTTAACAGATTGTTATCTATAATCTGAGCATTTATAGATAGTCTATGGACAGATTATCCAAGTAAAATGTAACCATAGTAGTTGTATTGACTGCATCACATCAGAGATGTCAGTATGGGAGCAAAGAAACAGAGCTCCAAGTGGTGGGAAGAAATTAATGAAATAAATTTCCTAACTCTTAAATCTGTATGTGTTGTGTTGTGTTAATGACATTGCAGTAATTACAGCCCACAAGTCAAGAAAGCTGCTATAGATTGCCAGTATTTAGTAGAGTTCATTGCAAACCTCATATGCAAGGGTGAATCAATGGCCTATTGTGCCTTTCCTTTGGGGCTTGATAAGTGTCTGTTTGTCCTCATTGTGTTACATGTAGGCGTATTTCTACATTGCCATGGAATTGTGCCACTGGCTTTTCTCTCTCTCTATGTGTGTGTGTGTGTGTGTGTGTGTGTGAAGGGAGAGAGTGTATGTGTGTATGTGTATATACGTGCCTGTAGTGTCAGTTTGGAAGTTTTTACTGGACGTGGGCTTGATAAGCACATACAGCACTCCAGGCCTTGTCAGAGCAAGGCATGCTTTGCCTGTTTTGTCAGGCAATCAGAAATCACCCCCACCCTAACCACCCCTCCTGACACCCCGCGTCCCCCACGCCCCATGCTTGCGGAATTTCCCCTGTTCCTCCCAGCATGCCTCTGCAGAGAGTGTCCCATTTGAACAGGGGTGGGGTTGGGCAAGGGGGGTGGTGTTGGTTGTACTGTGTGGAGGATTTGCGCTAAGAAAGTGCTGACAGCTTCAATCTTACAGGAGAAGCCCACGGCTGGCCTGTGCATAAAAACTTGGCTTCTGCACGTACACGCCAACGGCATTTTTGATCCGGTGCACTCCACCCCAGTCCCCTGTAACACCCCCCCCCTTTCTACGTGCCAAAAAAACAGTTGGTGATTCATTTTTCATTTGGCATGACAAATGCTGGCATGCTATCAGGCTCAGGAAGAGAGGAAGAAGAACAAACAAGCAGAATAAAGCGTGAGAGAAAAAGCCCAGCGAGGATGTGGTGTGGTGCTGCTCACCATGATGGAAGTTCAAGTGTGGCTTCACTTGGACTGAGCTCTCTGTTAGCCCTTCCCATCCCCTCTCCAGCCATGGGGGAGAGTCTGTCTTTCTTTTCCTCCATGCCTGTTCATTGAGTTTTTATCAAGACCCATGTTTCTCTGTTTTGCCCTGGTCATGGGCAGGCTCACTTCAAAGCCTGTTAGCACCTCAGCAATATCCAGAGATATGTACACATCTGGTTCTGTCACATCAGAACCCTGTTGCGCAGTAGGCTTCAATGAAACACCCTGTTCATCATTTTCAAATAGCGCATAGCATTTTGAACCAGCATTCGATACTCAAAGTGGATCCCCAAACTCTGATCTTGCATTGTTGCATCATAGCATTTTTGTAAGACAAGGCTGCTTTGTCAGTAGCCAAGTACTGTTACCCACTGAATCATTGTTTAATTGTTTCTGCCAATCGCTAACTGTATTAGCTGAATCTCCCTATCAAGCTGTTATCTGTTACCCGAAATATTTCCTCCCCTTCCTGCAGTGGCTGACCTGTTTACTTTGTTCGGCCTGGCCTGCATTAATCAGCACGGCTGCATTCCTCTGACACCTGAAAATGCGCTCAGAAGACATCAGCAGCGGAGTATTTGGCCGCCGCCACCGCCGAACCAGCCGCTCCCCTCCTCTATCCGAAGTGGAAGCGCGCTCGGGAGAGCCGTTTGGCGAACGTGAGGGGAACAATGGCCGCTCAGTCAGAGTCAGCCCCCAGGGGGAGTGGGGGCAAAGGCGCGCACGGCCCTTGTCTGTCCCACGGCGGGCGCCTCACTGCGAAGGACAATGAGCTCCCGTGCGTGCCTCTCTCCACCTACCTCTTCCTCTTCTGGGTGCCAGCATTGTGGGATTTTTTTGGCATTCCCCACCTCCCGAACCTCTCCAACCTTCTCCGTGCCTCCTCTTCCTCTTCCAGTCTTTCCCATCCCAGAGTCAATCGAAGAACAAAAAAAAAAGACGTTTATCCCCAACGTGAGTGCCGAGTCAGTTGAGGCCACTATAGATCTCTGTCCTCTCAGGCAGGACTGGCACTTAAGTCGCTGCGCAGGCTGAGAATCCTCTGAGTTTGTAGCCTCACTGTGGAAATTAATCACTGTCCTGACATGGTTGTAAAATGGATGATATTAGGGTTTTTTGTCTTCCCATACACTCCCCACACAGCTGGTGGCTTGTCTGAAACATGTTGTGGTTTGCACAGGGAGTGGATTATGCACAACGCGTTAATTGTCTGTGCAGCCAGAAAGAGAGAGCCAAAGTGATTTACGGCTATTGTTTAGCTGTGTTCGGTTTGTTCCAAACTGCTAAAATGATTGTCTGTCACAGAGCCATACATCCACGTCTGGGAGCGTGCATGTGTTTTTCTTTTTTGCTCACTGTAATTTTGATTATTATTCGGAACGTGAAGGGAATTTATGAACACTTCTTGGAGATTGCACTGGAAAAGTGCAGCAGGGGAAAAACACAAAGAAGACATTCTCAGAACCTTCCAGATATGTTTTTGTTTCAAGATTTTGTTTTGTTTTGCAGTCACCAGCATCAAAGACTAGGCATCAACCTCTTTTATGAAGACTTCAGAAGCCTTCCCTCTTTATTAATGAGACTTCTGACTGTGGTCTCTGCATACACACCTCTCCACCCTGCCCCTCCTCCCTCTACAACCACCCCTCTATCTCGATGGTGTTGAAATCTCAGGCTTGCCTAATTAATTGAGGACAGTAAACTGTTCTAGATTCGTAATGTCACAGAACCTCCTGAGACACTGGCTTTGCCAGGAGCCCTCAAGTTTCCTCTCGGTTTCCTGGGAACCAGACTAATATTTGCTCAGCTCTCTAAGTGTGGCTTTATTGCTCATAATGCCCTCATTTTATCTCATCTCATTGATGCTATGATATCTCCATGAGAGAGCCAGAATGGCAAGTTCCTTGTGTCACTGGTCTCTTTTCTTTCAAAGGTTTGTTTCTTATTGAGTAAGAAATTATCCAGTTGCGTCTATTTGAAGCGAAAGTGGCATTGATGTAAATGCATGTTGTTCTTTACAATGTGGGTCAAACTGCCATGGGGGAATTTGTAGTTGGTAAAGGATGTTACATTCATTGAGTTGCATTTATGCCCAAGGTGCATTTGTCACAAGTGCTCTCTGGTGCGAACAAGATTAGACCTGGGCACAAAGAAATAATTTGACTCAGGGAGATGAATCAGTCAGAGTCATGCAGGAGTGGTGCACTGAATGTGCAACAGATGACTTGATGGGATTAACGTAACAACATCCACGTCCAGGGGTGCGTTTCTAGGAAGTGCAATTGACTAAATTCCGTCACAATCTTTGTAGTTATACGGTAACTGTTTTTCTTGGATTTGGTGTTTCTAGAAAGGCAGTACAAAGTCACAATCGCGAAAAATGGCGGAAAGTTTGGTGGTTGGAACTACTGCCCCTGAGCAGTCGCACTTGGCACTTGTTGGTGTCGTTCCTTGGTAGTTCCGGTTGGTGATGTCGTCAGTGTCCTGCAAGATAGGACAGGAGCCTAACCAACTCAATGATTGGGCTGATACTGTTGGCTTAATGTTGGCTTGCGTTTTGAAAGGCTAGTGTTATGGTATTCACAATCTCTAAAAGTTAGCACCCTGATCAATGGTACGGTGGCTAAGGTAAGTAACTTGATATTAGAATGTTGTGGGTTCGATTCCCTCATTGGTTGTGATTGCCCTCTTGCGTCTGTATACGTGAAAGCATTCACTTTGAAACAAAGGCCTGTGGAGTCCAAGCTAAAGGTCAACTGGCCTTGAAGCGACGGAGGGAATGCCACCTAGTTCCAAACCAAATGTCTCCTTCCCCCAGGGGAATGTGCTGTGGTACACTGTGCTCAACACAACCAGGGTGTGAAAGAAATTAGTTGCTTTGACGTTCACTTTGATGTATGCTTCTCAAGTTTGGCAGCTCAAGTGCTGGTGAAAGCACACTGAGAGGGAGCGTGGTAGAAGTCTTTTTGCTGGAGTGCCACAGGCAATTTTCTCTCTCTGTCTCTTTCTTTCTGACTCTCTCTGTCTCTCCCCTCTTTCTCTGTCTCTCATCCTTCCTTTTTTTCTGTCTCTCAGATTGTGTAAACAGTTACATCTGCCAGACAACCTGTCAGGAATGGCCTTACGTAATGTTTAAATTAGCCCGAGATGGATCATCTCCCAACCAAACGCCATCCAGGATACAGGCCGTAACTCTTCACTGCTCTGTCCGAAAAACACCTTAATGGCCCTCTCACAGTGCTTGGCTGCATCTGTCTGCCTGTGCCTCTGTGTCTCTCCCTCTTTCTCATACAGTCCACCCACTCCCTTTTCTCTCTTTCTTTCTGTCTGTCTCTCCCCATAGCATGACTTTGCATCAATATTCCTCTCTAGCTGTTTTCTTTCTTTGAGTCTGTCCTATAGTCACACAATCTCTCTCTCCCTGTCTCACTCACTCTCTCTCTTCTCTCTTCTCTCTCTCTCTTTTCCTTAGAACTGTTCGTTCTTTTTCCCCTCGTTTTACTATTACCTTCTTTCGCGTGCAGCTCATATGGCCTTGCCAAGTGCTGTGCTCCCTAAAGGCTGTATTATTATGGGGTTGGTGCTTCAGACCGACTTCAGGTTTCATGGAGAAGCGGAGAGGAGTGGAGGCGCGCCAGATATTAATTTGAGGAACTTGCCAAAAACAGCTCCGGCAGGATGCTGGCTATTCGGGAGGCGCAGCACTCAGCCGGCGGAGGCTCCTTCTCTCTCCCTCTCTATCCTTCTTTCTCTCT